>NW_028255444.1:0-126509 GCF_964263255.1 Lissotriton vulgaris | reverse complement strand
GTGGATCATCAGTGTTAGAGCTAAAATTAGCATGTTTAAAGTGATTTTCATGCTTCCAGGGGCCCAAAACACAAGATTTATGGAATGGTTAAAAGTGCATGAAAATGGCCAATTTACTCACTCTGAGTTCTCAAAAAGGGTTTCTTCACCCCGGGAAGTTAATTAAATACCATTTGGAGGCATTTAATGTTCGAGCAAAAACGGCTGATTTTCGACAAAAGAGATAACACCCCCCCATTACGTCATGCTTCAGAAATGTGGAAAATGGTCCGTTTTCAAATGTTTTATTTTTGAACGTCAGTTCACATTTGTAGGTGGATCATCAGTGTTAGAGCTAAAATTAGCATGTTTAAAGTGATTTTCATGCTTCCAGGGGCCCAAAACACAAGATTTATGGAATGGTTAAAAGTGCATGAAAATGGCCAATTTACTCACTCTGAGTTCTCAAAAAGGGTTTCTTCACCCCGGGAAGTTAATTAAATACCATTTGGAGGCATTTAATGTTCGAGCAAAAACGGCTGATTTTCGACAAAAGAGATAACACCCCCCCATTACGTCATGCTTCAGAAATGTGGAAAATGGTCCGTTTTCAAATGTTTTATTTTTGAACGTCAGTTCACATTTGTAGGTGGATCATCAGTGTTAGAGCTAAAATTAGCATGTTTAAAGTGATTTTCATGCTTCCAGGGGCTCGGGAAGTTAATTAAATACCATTTGGAGGCATTTAATGTTCGAGCAAAAACGGCTGATTTTCGACAAAAGAGATAACACCCCCCCATTACGTCATGCTTCAGAAATGTGGAAAATGGTCCGTTTTCAAATGTTTTATTTTTGAACGTCAGTTCACATTTGTAGGTGGATCATCAGTGTTAGAGCTAAAATTAGCATGTTTAAAGTGATTTTCATGCTTCCAGGGGCTCGGGAAGTTAATTAAATACCATTTGGAGGCATTTAATGTTCGAGCAAAAACGGCTGATTTTCGACAAAAGAGATAACACCCCCCCATTACGTCATGCTTCAGAAATGTGGAAAATGGTCCGTTTTCAAATGTTTTATTTTTGAACGTCAGTTCACATTTGTAGGTGGATCATCAGTGTTAGAGCTAAAATTAGCATGTTTAAAGTGATTTTCATGCTTCCAGGGGCTCGGGAAGTTAATTAAATACCATTTGGAGGCATTTAATGTTCGAGCAAAAACGGCTGATTTTCGACAAAAGAGATAACACCCCCCCATTACGTCATGCTTCAGAAATGTGGAAAATGGTCCGTTTTCAAATGTTTTATTTTTGAACGTCAGTTCACATTTGTAGGTGGATCATCAGTGTTAGAGCTAAAATTAGCATGTTTAAAGTGATTTTCATGCTTCCAGGGGCCCAAAACACAAGATTAATGGAATGGTTAAAAGTGCATGAAAATGGCCAATTTACTCACTCTGAGTTCTCAAAAAGGGTTTCTTCACCCCGGGAAGTGAAATAAATACCATTTGGAGGCATTTAATGTTCGAGCAAAAACGGCTGATTTTCGACAAAAGAGATAACACCCCCCCATTACGTCATGCTTCAGAAATGTGGAAAATGGTCCGTTTTCAAATGTTTTATTTTTGAACGTCAGTTCACATTTGTAGGTGGATCATCAGTGTTAGAGCTAAAATTAGCATGTTTAAAGTGATTTTCATGCTTCCAGGGGCCCAAAACACAAGATTTATGGAATGGTTAAAAGTGCATGAAAATGGCCAATTTACTCACTCTGAGTTCTCAAAAAGGGTTTCTTCACCCCGGGAAGTTAATTAAATACCATTTGGAGGCATTTAATGTTCGAGCAAAAACGGCTGATTTTCGACAAAAGAGATAACACCCCCCCATTACGTCATGCTTCAGAAATGTGGAAAATGGTCCGTTTTCAAATGTTTTATTTTTGAACGTCAGTTCACATTTGTAGGTGGATCATCAGTGTTAGAGCTAAAATTAGCATGTTTAAAGTGATTTTCATGCTTCCAGGGGCTCGGGAAGTTAATTAAATACCATTTGGAGGCATTTAATGTTCGAGCAAAAACGGCTGATTTTCGACAAAAGAGATAACACCCCCCCATTACGTCATGCTTCAGAAATGTGGAAAATGGTCCGTTTTCAAATGTTTTATTTTTGAACGTCAGTTCACATTTGTAGGTGGATCATCAGTGTTAGAGCTAAAATTAGCATGTTTAAAGTGATTTTCATGCTTCCAGGGGCTCGGGAAGTTAATTAAATACCATTTGGAGGCATTTAATGTTCGAGCAAAAACGGCTGATTTTCGACAAAAGAGATAACACCCCCCCATTACGTCATGCTTCAGAAATGTGGAAAATGGTCCGTTTTCAAATGTTTTATTTTTGAACGTCAGTTCACATTTGTAGGTGGATCATCAGTGTTAGAGCTAAAATTAGCATGTTTAAAGTGATTTTCATGCTTCCAGGGGCCCAAAACACAAGATTAATGGAATGGTTAAAAGTGCATGAAAATGGCCAATTTACTCACTCTGAGTTCTCAAAAAGGGTTTCTTCACCCCGGGAAGTGAAATAAATACCATTTGGAGGCATTTAATGTTCGAGCAAAAACGGCTGATTTTCGACAAAAGAGATAACACCCCCCCATTACGTCATGCTTCAGAAATGTGGAAAATGGTCCGTTTTCAAATGTTTTATTTTTGAACGTCAGTTCACATTTGTAGGTGGATCATCAGTGTTAGAGCTAAAATTAGCATGTTTAAAGTGATTTTCATGCTTCCAGGGGCCCAAAACACAAGATTTATGGAATGGTTAAAAGTGCATGAAAATGGCCAATTTACTCACTCTGAGTTCTCAAAAAGGGTTTCTTCACCCCTGAAGTTAATTAAATACCATTTGGAGGCATTTAATGTTCGAGCAAAAACGGCTGATTTTCGACAAAAGAGATAACACCCCCCCATTACGTCATGCTTCAGAAATGTGGAAAATGGTCCGTTTTCAAATGTTTTATTTTTGAACGTCAGTTCACATTTGTAGGTGGATCATCAGTGTTAGAGCTAAAACTAGCATGTTTAAAGTGATTTTCATGCTTCCAGGGGCTCGGGAAGTTAATTAAATACCATTTGGAGGCATTTAATGTTCGAGCAAAAACGGCTGATTTTCGACAAAAGAGATAACACCCCCCCATTACGTCATGCTTCAGAAATGTGGAAAATGGTCCGTTTTCAAATGTTTTATTTTTGAACGTCAGTTCACATTTGTAGGTGGATCATCAGTGTTAGAGCTAAAATTAGCATGTTTAAAGTGATTTTCATGCTTTCAGGGGCCCAAAACACAAGATTTATGGAATGGTTAAAAGTGCATGAAAATGGCCAATTTACTCACTCTGAGTTCTCAAAAAGGGTTTCTTCACCCCGGGAAGTTAATTAAATACCATTTGAAGGCATTTAATGTTCGAGCAAAAACGGCTGATTTTCGACAAAAGAGATAACACCCCCCCATTACGTCATGCTTCAGAAATTTGGAAAATGGTCCGTTTTCAAATGTTTTATTTTTGAACGTCAGTTCACATTTGTAGGTGGATCATCAGTGTTAGAGCTAAAATTAGCATGTTTAAAGTGATTTTCATGCTTCCAGGGGCTCGGGAAGTTAATTAAATACCATTTGGAGGCATTTAATGTTCGAGCAAAAACTGCTGGTTTTCGACAAAAGAGATAACACCCCCCCATTACGTCATGCTTCAGAAATGTGGAAAATGGTCCGTTTTCAAATGTTTTATTTTTGAACGTCAGTTCACATTTGTAGGTGGATCATCAGTGTTAGAGCTAAAATTAGCATGTTTAAAGTGATTTTCATGCTTCCAGGGGCTCGGGAAGTTAATTAAATACCATTTGGAGGCATTTAATGTTCGAGCAAAAACGGCTGATTTTCGACAAAAGAGATAACACCCCCCCATTACGTCATGCTTCAGAAATGTGGAAAATGGTCCGTTTTCAAATGTTTTATTTTTGAACGTCAGTTCACATTTGTAGGTGGATCATCAGTGTTAGAGCTAAAATTAGCATGTTTAAAGTGATTTTCATGCTTCCAGGGGCCCAAAACACAAGATTTATGGAATGGTTAAAAGTGCATGAAAATGGCCAATTTACTCACTCTGAGTTCTCAAAAAGGGTTTCTTCACCCCGGGAAGTGAAATAAATACCATTTGGAGGCATTTAATGTTCGAGCAAAAACGGCTGATTTTCGACAAAAGAGATAACACCCCCCCATTACGTCATGCTTCAGAAATGTGGAAAATGGTCCGTTTTCAAATGTTTTATTTTTGAACGTCAGTTCACATTTGTAGGTGGATCATCAGTGTTAGAGCTAAAATTAGCATGTTTAAAGTGATTTTCATGCTTCCAGGGGCTCGGGAAGTTAATTAAATACCATTTGGAGGCATTTAATGTTCGAGCAAAAACGGCTGATTTTCGACAAAAGAGATAACACCCCCCCATTACGTCATGCTTCAGAAATGTGGAAAATGGTCCGTTTTCAAATGTTTTATTTTTGAACGTCAGTTCACATTTGTAGGTGGATCATCAGTGTTAGAGCTAAAATTAGCATGTTTAAAGTGATTTTCATGCTTCCAGGGGCTCGGGAAGTGAAATAAATACCATTTGGAGGCATTTAATGTTCGAGCAAAAACGGCTGATTTTCGACAAAAGAGATAACACCCCCCCATTACGTCATGCTTCAGAAATGTGGAAAATGGTCAGTTTTCAAATGTTTTATTTTTGAACGTCAGTTCACATTTGTAGGTGGATCATCAGTGTTAGAGCTAAAATTAGCATGTTTAAAGTGATTTTCATGCTTCCAGGGGCCCAAAACACAAGATTTATGGAATGGTTAAAAGTGCATGAAAATGGCCAATTTACTCACTCTGAGTTCTCAAAAAGGGTTTCTTCACCCCGGGAAGTGAAATAAATACCATTTGGAGGCATTTAATGTTCGAGCAAAAACGGCTGATTTTCGACAAAAGAGATAACTCCCCCCCATTACGTCATGCTTCAGAAATGTGGAAAATGGTCCGTTTTCAAATGTTTTATTTTTGAACGTCAGTTCACATTTGTAGGTGGATCATCAGTGTTAGAGCTAAAATTAGCATGTTTAAAGTGATTTTCATGCTTCCAGGGGCTCGGGAAGTTAATTAAATACCATTTGGAGGCATTTAATGTTCGAGCAAAAACGGCTGATTTACGACAAAAGAGATAACACCCCCCCATTACGTCATGCTTCAGAAATGTGGAAAATGGTCCGTTTTCAAATGTTTTATTTTTGAACGTCAGTTCACATTTGTAGGTGGATCATCAGTGTTAGAGCTAAAATTAGCATGTTTAAAGTGATTTTCATGCTTCCAGGGGCTCGGGAAGTTAATTAAATACCATTTGGAGGCATTTAATGTTCGAGCAAAAACGGCTGATTTTCGACAAAAGAGATAACACCCCCCCATTACGTCATGCTTCAGAAATGTGGAAAATGGTCCGTTTTCAAATGTTTTATTTTTGAACGTCAGTTCACATTTGTAGGTGGATCATCAGTGTTAGAGCTAAAATTAGCATGTTTAAAGTGATTTTCATGCTTCCAGGGGCTCGGGAAGTGAAATAAATACCATTTGGAGGCATTTAATGTTCGAGCAAAAACGGCTGATTTTCGACAAAAGAGATAACACCCCCCCCCATTACGTCATGCTTCAGAAATGTGGAAAATGGTCCGTTTTCAAATGTTTTATTTTTGAACGTCAGTTCACATTTGTAGGTGGATCATCAGTGTTAGAGCTAAAATTAGCATGTTTAAAGTGATTTTCATGCTTCCAGGGGCCCAAAACACAAGATTTATGGAATGGTTAAAAGTGCATGAAAATGGCCAATTTACTCACTCTGAGTTCTCAAAAAGGGTTTCTTCACCCCGGGAAGTTAATTAAATACCATTTGGAGGCATTTAATGTTCGAGCAAAAACGGCTGATTTTCGACAAAAGAGATAACACCCCCCCCATTACGTCATGCTTCAGAAATGTGGAAAATGGTCCGTTTTCAAATGTTTTATTTTTGAACGTCAGTTCACATTTGTAGGTGGATCATCAGTGTTAGAGCTAAAATTAGCATGTTTAAAGTGATTTTCATGCTTCCAGGGGCCCAAAACACAAGATTTATGGAATGGTTAAAAGTGCATGAAAATGGCCAATTTACTCACTCTGAGTTCTCAAAAAGGGTTTCTTCACCCCGGGAAGTTAATTAAATACCATTTGGAGGCATTTAATGTTCGAGCAAAAACGGCTGATTTTCGACAAAAGAGATAACACCCCCCCATTACGTCATGCTTCAGAAATGTGGAAAATGGTCCGTTTTCAAATGTTTTATTTTTGAACGTCAGTTCACATTTGTAGGTGGATCATCAGTGTTAGAGCTAAAATTAGCATGTTTAAAGTGATTTTCATGCTTCCAGGGGCTCGGGAAGTTAATTAAATACCATTTGGAGGCATTTAATGTTCGAGCAAAAACGGCTGATTTTCGACAAAAGAGATAACACCCCCCCATTACGTCATGCTTCAGAAATGTGGAAAATGGTCCGTTTTCAAATGTTTTATTTTTGAACGTCAGTTCACATTTGTAGGTGGATCATCAGTGTTAGAGCTAAAATTAGCATGTTTAAAGTGATTTTCATGCTTCCAGGGGCCCAAAACACAAGATTTATGGAATGGTTAAAAGTGCATGAAAATGGCCAATTTACTCACTCTGAGTTCTCAAAAAGGGTTTCTTCACCCCGGGAAGTTAATTAAATACCATTTGGAGGCATTTAATGTTCGAGCAAAAACGGCTGATTTTCGACAAAAGAGATAACACCCCCCCATTACGTCATGCTTCAGAAATGTGGAAAATGGTCTGTTTTCAAATGTTTTATTTTTGAACGTCAGTTCACATTTGTAGGTGGATCATCAGTGTTAGAGCTAAAATTAGCATGTTTAAAGTGATTTTCATGCTTCCAGGGGCTCGGGAAGTTAATTAAATACCATTTGGAGGCATTTAATGTTCGAGCAAAAACGGCTGATTTTCGACAAAAGAGATAACACCCCCCATTACGTCATGCTTCAGAAATGTGGAAAATGGTCCGTTTTCAAATGTTTTATTTTTGAACGTCAGTTCACATTTGTAGGTGGATCATCAGTGTTAGAGCTAAAATTAGCATGTTTAAAGTGATTTTCATGCTTCCAGGGGCTCGGGAAGTTAATTAAATACCATTTGGAGGCATTTAATGTTCGAGCAAAAACGGCTGATTTTCGACAAAAGAGATAACACCCCCCCATTACGTCATGCTTCAGAAATGTGGAAAATGGTCCGTTTTCAAATGTTTTATTTTTGAACGTCAGTTCACATTTGTAGGTGGATCATCAGTGTTAGAGCTAAAATTAGCATGTTTAAAGTGATTTTCATGCTTCCAGGGGCTCGGGAAGTTAATTAAATACCATTTGGAGGCATTTAATGTTCGAGCAAAAACGGCTGATTTTCGACAAAAGAGATAACACCCCCCCATTACGTCATGCTTCAGAAATGTGGAAAATGGTCCGTTTTCAAATGTTTTATTTTTGAACGTCAGTTCACATTTATAGGTGGATCATCAGTGTTAGAGCTAAAATTAGCATGTTTAAAGTGATTTTCATGCTTCCAGGGGCCCAAAACACAAGATTAATGGAATGGTTAAAAGTGCATGAAAATGGCCAATTTACTCACTCTGAGTTCTCAAAAAGGGTTTCTTCACCCCGGGAAGTGAAATAAATACCATTTGGAGGCATTTAATGTTCGAGCAAAAACGGCTGATTTTCGACAAAAGAGATAACACCCCCCCATTACGTCATGCTTCAGAAATGTGGAAAATGGTCCGTTTTCAAATGTTTTATTTTTGAACGTCAGTTCACATTTGTAGGTGGATCATCAGTGTTAGAGCTAAAATTAGCATGTTTAAAGTGATTTTCATGCTTCCAGGGGCCCAAAACACAAGATTTATGGAATGGTTAAAAGTGCATGAAAATGGCCAATTTACTCACTCTGAGTTCTCAAAAAGGGTTTCTTCACCCCGGGAAGTTAATTAAATACCATTTGGAGGCATTTAATGTTCGAGCAAAAACGGCTGATTTTCGACAAAAGAGATAACACCCCCCCATTACGTCATGCTTCAGAAATGTGGAAAATGGTCCGTTTTCAAATGTTTTATTTTTGAACGTCAGTTCACATTTGTAGGTGGATCATCAGTGTTAGAGCTAAAACTAGCATGTTTAAAGTGATTTTCATGCTTCCAGGGGCTCGGGAAGTTAATTAAATACCATTTGGAGGCATTTAATGTTCGAGCAAAAACGGCTGATTTTCGACAAAAGAGATAACACCCCCCCATTACGTCATGCTTCAGAAATGTGGAAAATGGTCCGTTTTCAAATGTTTTATTTTTGAACGTCAGTTCACATTTGTAGGTGGATCATCAGTGTTAGAGCTAAAATTAGCATGTTTAAAGTGATTTTCATGCTTTCAGGGGCCCAAAACACAAGATTTATGGAATGGTTAAAAGTGCATGAAAATGGCCAATTTACTCACTCTGAGTTCTCAAAAAGGGTTTCTTCACCCCGGGAAGTTAATTAAATACCATTTGAAGGCATTTAATGTTCGAGCAAAAACGGCTGATTTTCGACAAAAGAGATAACACCCCCCCATTACGTCATGCTTCAGAAATTTGGAAAATGGTCCGTTTTCAAATGTTTTATTTTTGAACGTCAGTTCACATTTGTAGGTGGATCATCAGTGTTAGAGCTAAAATTAGCATGTTTAAAGTGATTTTCATGCTTCCAGGGGCTCGGGAAGTTAATTAAATACCATTTGGAGGCATTTAATGTTCGAGCAAAAACTGCTGGTTTTCGACAAAAGAGATAACACCCCCCCATTACGTCATGCTTCAGAAATGTGGAAAATGGTCCGTTTTCAAATGTTTTATTTTTGAACGTCAGTTCACATTTGTAGGTGGATCATCAGTGTTAGAGCTAAAATTAGCATGTTTAAAGTGATTTTCATGCTTCCAGGGGATCGGGAAGTTAATTAAATACCATTTGGAGGCATTTAATGTTCGAGCAAAAACGGCTGATTTTCGACAAAAGAGATAACACCCCCCCATTACGTCATGCTTCAGAAATGTGGAAAATGGTCCGTTTTCAAATGTTTTATTTTTGAACGTCAGTTCACATTTGTAGGTGGATCATCAGTGTTAGAGCTAAAATTAGCATGTTTAAAGTGATTTTCATGCTTCCAGGGGCTCGGGAAGTTAATTAAATACCATTTGGAGGCATTTAATGTTCGAGCAAAAACGGCTGATTTTCGACAAAAGAGATAACACCCCCCCATTACGTCATGCTTCAGAAATGTGGAAAATGGTCCGTTTTCAAATGTTTTATTTTTGAACGTCAGTTCACATTTGTAGGTGGATCATCAGTGTTAGAGCTAAAATTAGCATGTTTAAAGTGATTTTCATGCTTCCAGGGGCCCAAAACACAAGATTTATGGAATGGTTAAAAATGCATGAAAATGGCCAATTTACTCACTCTGAGTTCTCAAAAAGGGTTTCTTCACCCCGGGAAGTTAATTAAATACCATTTGGAGGCATTTAATGTTCGAGCAAAAACGGCTGATTTTCGACAAAAGAGATAACACCCCCCCATTACGTCATGCTTCAGAAATGTGGAAAATGGTCCGTTTTCAAATGTTTTATTTTTGAA
The DNA here is from genome assembly GCF_964263255.1 of Lissotriton vulgaris. Lineage (NCBI taxonomy): Eukaryota > Metazoa > Chordata > Amphibia > Caudata > Salamandridae > Lissotriton > Lissotriton vulgaris. The sequence continues at coordinate 116,736 of NW_028255444.1, read as the reverse complement.
CGTCAGTTCACATTTGTAGGTGGATCATCAGTGTTAGAGCTAAAATTAGCATGTTTAAAGTGATTTTCATGCTTCCAGGGGCTCGGGAAGTTAATTAAATACCATTTGGAGGCATTTAATGTTCGAGCAAAAACGGCTGATTTTCGACAAAAGAGATAACACCCCCCCATTACGTCATGCTTCAGAAATGTGGAAAATGGTCCGTTTTCAAATGTTTTATTTTTGAACGTCAGTTCACATTTGTAGGTGGATCATCAGTGTTAGAGCTAAAATTAGCATGTTTAAAGTGATTTTCAAGCTTCCAGGGGCTCGGGAAGTGAAATAAATACCCTTTGGAGGCATTTAATGTTCGAGCAAAAACGGCTGATTTTCGACAAAAGAGATAACACCCCCCCATTACGTCATGCTTCAGAAATGTGGAAAATGGTCCGTTTTCAAATGTTTTATTTTTGAACGTCAGTTCCCATTTGTAGGTGGATCATCAGTGTTAGAGCTAAAATTAGCATGTTTAAAGTGATTTTCATGCTTCCAGGGGCCCAAAACACAAGATTTATGGAATGGTTAAAAGTGCATGAAAATGGCCAATTTACTCACTCTGAGTTCTCAAAAAGGGTTTCTTCACCCCGGGAAGTTAATTAAATACCATTTGGAGGCATTTAATGTTCAAGCAAAAACAGCTGATTTTCGACAAAAGAGATAACACCCCCCCATTACGTCATGCTTCAGAAATGTGGAAAATGGTCCGTTTTCAAATGTTTTATTTTTGAACGTCAGTTCACATTTGTAGGTGGATCATCAGTGTTAGAGCTAAAATTAGCATGTTTAAAGTGATTTTCATGCTTCCAGGGGCTCGGGAAGTGAAATAAATACCATTTGGAGGCATTTAATGTTCGAGCAAAAACGGCTGATTTTCGACAAAAGAGATAACACCCCCCCATTACGTCATGCTTCAGAAATGTGGAAAATGGTCCGTTTTCAAATGTTTTATTTTTGAACGTCAGTTCACATTTGTAGGTGGATCATCAGTGTTAGAGCTAAAATTAGCATGTTTAAAGTGATTTTCATGCTTCCAGGGGCCCAAAACACAAGATTTATGGAATGGTTAAAAGTGCATGAAAATGGCCAATTTACTCACTCTGAGTTCTCAAAAAGGGTTTCTTCACCCCGGGAAGTTAATTAAATACCATTTGGAGGCATTTAATGTTCGAGCAAAAAGGGCTGATTTTCGACAAAAGAGATAACACCCCCCCATTACGTCATGCTTCAGAAATGTGGAAAATGGTCCGTTTTCAAATGTTTTATTTTTGAACGTCAGTTCACATTTGTAGGTGGATCATCAGTGTTAGAGCTAAAATTAGCATGTTTAAAGTGATTTTCATGCTTCCAGGGGCTCGGGAAGTTAATTAAATACCATTTGGAGGCATTTAATGTTCGAGCAAAAACGGCTGATTTTCGACAAAAGAGATAACACCCCCCCATTACGTCATGCTTCAGAAATGTGGAAAATGGTCCGTTTTCAAATGTTTTATTTTTGAACGTCAGTTCACATTTGTAGGTGGATCATCAGTGTTAGAGCTAAAATTAGCATGTTTAAAGTGATTTTCATGCTTCCAGGGGCTCGGGAAGTGAAATAAATACCATTTGGAGGCATTTAATGTTCGAGCAAAAACGGCTGATTTTCGACAAAAGAGATAACACCCCCCCATTACGTCATGCTTCAGAAATGTGGAAAATGGTCCGTTTTCAAATGTTTTATTTTTGAACGTCAGTTCACATTTGTAGGTGGATCATCAGTGTTAGAGCTAAAATTAGCATGTTTAAAGTGATTTTCATGCTTCCAGGGGCCCAAAACACAAGATTTATGGAATGGTTAAAAGTGCATGAAAATGGCCAATTTACTCACTCTGAGTTCTCAAAAAGGGTTTCTTCACCCCGGGAAGTTAATTAAATACCATTTGGAGGCATTTAATGTTCGAGCAAAAAGGGCTGATTTTCGACAAAAGAGATAACACCCCCCCATTACGTCATGCTTCAGAAATGTGGAAAATGGTCCGTTTTCAAATGTTTTATTTTTGAATGTCAGTTCACATTTGTAGGTGGATCATCAGTGTTAGAGCTAAAATTAGCATGTTTAAAGTGATTTTCATGCTTCCAGGGGCTCGGGAAGTTAATTAAATACCATTTGGAGGCATTTAATGTTCGAGCAAAAACGGCTGATTTTCGACAAAAGAGATAACACCCCCCCATTACGTCATGCTTCAGAAATGTGGAAAATGGTCCGTTTTCAAATGTTTTATTTTTGAACGTCAGTTCACATTTGTAGGTGGATCATCAGTGTTAGAGCTAAAATTAGCATGTTTAAAGTGATTTTCATGCTTCCAGGGGCCCAAAACACAAGATTTATGGAATGGTTAAAAGTGCATGAAAATGGCCAATTTACTCACTCTGAGTTCTCAAAAAGGGTTTCTTCACCCCGGGAAGTGAAATAAATACCATTTGGAGGCATTTAATGTTCGAGCAAAAACGGCTGATTTTCGACAAAAGAGATAACACCCCCCCCATTACGTCATGCTTCAGAAATGTGGAAAATGGTCCGTTTTCAAATGTTTTATTTTTGAACGTCAGTTCACATTTGTAGGTGGATCATCACTGTTAGAGCTAAAATTAGCATGTTTAAAGTGATTTTCATGCTTCCAGGGGCTCGGGAAGTTAATTAAATTCCATTTGGAGGCATTTAATGTTCGAGCAAAAACGGCTGATTTTCGACAAAAGAGATAACACCCCCCCATTACGTCATGCTTCAGAAATGTGGAAAATGGTCCGTTTTCAAATGTTTTATTTTTGAACGTCAGTTCACATTTGTAGGTGGATCATCAGTGTTAGAGCTAAAATTAGCATGTTTAAAGTGATTTTCATGCTTCCAGGGGCTCGGGAAGTTAATTAAATACCATTTGGAGGCATTTAATGTTCGAGCAAAAACGGCTGATTTTCGACAAAAGAGATAACACCCCCCCATTACGTCATGCTTCAGAAATGTGGAAAATGGTCCGTTTTCAAATGTTTTATTTTTGAACGTCAGTTCACATTTGTAGGTGGATCATCAGTGTTAGAGCTAAAATTAGCATGTTTAAAGTGATTTTCATGCTTCCAGGGGCTCGGGAAGTGAAATAAATACCATTTGGAGGCATTTAATGTTCGAGCAAAAACGGCTGATTTCCGACAAAAGAGATAACACCCCCCCATTACGTCATGCTTCAGAAATGTGGAAAATGGTCCGTTTTCAAATGTTTTATTTTTGAACGTCAGTTCACATTTGTAGGTGGATCATCAGTGTTAGAGCTAAAATTAGCATGTTTAAAGTGATTTTCATGCTTCCAGGGGCCCAAAACACAAGATTTATGGAATGGTTAAAAGTGCATGAAAATGGCCAATTTACTCACTCTGAGTTCTCAAAAAGGGTTTCTTCACCCCGGGAAGTTAATTAAATACCATTTGGAGGCATTTAATGTTCGAGCAAAAACGGCTGATTTTTGACAAAAGAGATAACACCCCCCCATTACGTCATGCTTCAGAAATTTGGAAAATGGTCCGTTTTCAAATGTTTTATTTTTGAACGTCAGTTCACATTTGTAGGTGGATCATCATTGTTAGAGCTAAAATTAGCATGTTTAAAGTGATTTTCATGCTTCCAGGGGCTCGGGAAGTTAATTAAATACCATTTGGAGGCATTTAATGTTCGAGCAAAAACGGCTGATTTTCGACAAAAGAGATAACACCCCCCCATTACGTCATGCTTCAGAAATGTGGAAAATGGTCCGTTTTCAAATGTTTTATTTTTGAACGTCAGTTCACATTTGTAGGTGGATCATCAGTGTTAGAGCTAAAATTAGCATGTTTAAAGTGATTTTCATGCTTTCAGGGGCTCGGGAAGTTAATTAAATACCATTTGGAGGCATTTAATGTTCGAGCAAAAACGGCTGATTTTCGACAAAAGAGATAACACCCCCCCATTACGTCATGCTTCAGAAATGTGGAAAATGGTCCGTTTTCAAATGTTTTATTTTTGAACGTCAGTTCACATTTGTAGGTGGATCATCAGTGTTAGAGCTAAAATTAGCATGTTTAAAGTGATTTTCATGCTTCCAGGGGCCCAAAACACAAGATTTATGGAATGGTTAAAAGTGCATGAAAATGGCCAATTTACTCACTCTGAGTTCTCAAAAAGGGTTTCTTCACCCCGGGAAGTTAATTAAATACCATTTGGAGGCATTTAATGTTCGAGCAAAAACGGCAGATTTTCGACAAAAGAGATAACACCCCCCCATTACGTCATGCTTCAGAAATGTGGAAAATGGTCCGTTTTCAAATGTTTTATTTTTGAACGTCAGTTCACATTTGTAGGTGGATCATCAGTGTTAGAGCTAAAATTAGCATGTTTAAAGTGATTTTCATGCTTCCAGGGGCTCGGGAAGTTAATTAAATACCATTTGGAGGCATTTAATGTTCGAGCAAAAACGGCTGATTTTCGACAAAAGAGATAACACCCCCCCATTACGTCATGCTTCAGAAATGTGGAAAATGGTCCGTTTTCAAATGTTTTATTTTTGAATGTCAGTTCACATTTGTAGGTGGATCATCAGTGTTAGAGCAAAAATTAGCATGTTTAAAGTGATTTTCATGCTTCCAGGGGCTCGGGAAGTGAAATAAATACCATTTGGAGGCATTTAATGTTCGAGCAAAAACGGCTGATTTTCGACAAAAGAGATAACACCCCCCCATTACGTCATGCTTCAGAAATGTGGAAAATGGTCCGTTTTCAAATGTTTTATTTTTGAACGTCAGTTCCCATTTGTAGGTGGATCATCAGTGTTAGAGCTAAAATTAGCATGTTTAAAGTGATTTTCATGCTTCCAGGGGCCCAAAACACAAGATTTATGGAATGGTTAAAAGTGCATGAAAATGGCCAATTTACTCACTCTGAGTTCTCAAAAAGGGTTTCTTCACCCCGGGAAGTTAATTAAATACCATTTGGAGGCATTTAATGTTCAAGCAAAAACAGCTGATTTTCGACAAAAGAGATAACACCCCCCCATTACGTCATGCTTCAGAAATGTGGAAAATGGTCCGTTTTCAAATGTTTTATTTTTGAACGTCAGTTCACATTTGTAGGTGGATCATCAGTGTTAGAGCTAAAATTAGCATGTTTAAAGTGATTTTCATGCTTCCAGGGGCTCGGGAAGTTAATTAAATACCATTTGGAGGCATTTAATGTTCGAGCAAAAACGGCTGATTTTCGACAAAAGAGATAACACCCCCCCATTACGTCATGCTTCAGAAATGTGGAAAATGGTCCGTTTTCAAATGTTTTATTTTTGAACGTCAGTTCACATTTGTAGGTGGATCATCAGTGTTAGAGCTAAAATTAGCATGTTTAAAGTGATTTTCATGCTTCCAGGGGCTCGGAAAGTTAATTAAATACCATTTGGAGGCATTTAATGTTCGAGCAAAAACGGCTGATTTTCGACAAAAGAGATAACACCCCCCCATTACGTCATGCTTCAGAAATGTGGAAAATGGTCCGTTTTCAAATGTTTTATTTTTGAACGTCAGTTCACATTTGTAGGTGGATCATCAGTGTTAGAGCTAAAATTAGCATGTTTAAAGTGATTTTCATGCTTCCAGGGGCCCAAAACACAAGATTAATGGAATGGTTAAAAGTGCATGAAAATGGCCAATTTACTCACTCTGAGTTCTCAAAAAGGGTTTCTTCACCCCGGGAAGTGAAATAAATACCATTTGGAGGCATTTAATGTTCGAGCAAAAACGGCTGATTTTTGACAAAAGAGATAACACCCCCCCCATTACGTCATGCTTCAGAAATGTGGAAAATGGTCCGTTTTCAAATGTTTTATTTTTGAACGTCAGTTCACATTTGTAGGTGGATCATCAGTGTTAGAGCTAAAATTAGCATGTTTAAAGTGATTTTCATGCTTCCAGGGGCCCAAAACACAAGATTTATGGAATGGTTAAAAGTGCATGAAAATGGCCAATTTACTCACTCTGAGTTCTCAAAAAGGGTTTCTTCACCCCGGGAAGTTAATTAAATACCATTTGGAGGCATTTAATGTTCGAGCAAAAACGGCTGATTTTCGACAAAAGAGATAACACCCCCCCATTACGTCATGCTTCAGAAATGTGGAAAATGGTCCGTTTTCAAATGTTTTATATTTGAACGTCAGTTCACATTTGTAGGTGGATCATCAGTGTTAGAGCTAAAACTAGCATGTTTAAAGTGATTTTCATGCTTCCAGGGGCTCGGGAAGTTAATTAAATACCATTTGGAGGCATTTAATGTTCGAGCAAAAACGGCTGATTTTCGACAAAAGAGATAACACCCCCCCATTACGTCATGCTTCAGAAATGTGGAAAATGGTCCATTTTCAAATGTTTTATTTTTGAACGTCAGTTCACATTTGTAGGTGGATCATCAGTGTTAGAGCTAAAATTAGCATGTTTAAAGTGATTTTCATGCTTTCAGGGGCCCAAAACACAAGATTTATGGAATGGTTAAAAGTGCATGCAAATGGCCAATTTACTCACTCTGAGTTCTCAAAAAGGGTTTCTTCACCCCGGGAAGTTAATTAAATACCATTTGAAGGCATTTAATGTTCGAGCAAAAACGGCTGATTTTCGACAAAAGAGATAACACCCCCCCATTACGTCATGCTTCAGAAATTTGGAAAATGGTCCGTTTTCAAATTTTTTATTTTTGAACGTCAGTTCACATTTGTAGGTGGATCATCAGTGTTAGAGCTAAAATTAGCATGTTTAAAGTGATTTTCATGCTTCCAGGGGCTCGGGAAGTTAATTAAATACCATTTGGAGGCATTTAATGTTCGAGCAAAAACTGCTGATTTTCGACAAAAGAGATAACACCCCCCCATTACGTCATGCTTCAGAAATGTGGAAAATGGTCCGTTTTCAAATGTTTTATTTTTGAACGTCAGTTCACATTTGTAGGTGGATCATCAGTGTTAGAGCTAAAAATTAGCATGTTTAAAGTGATTTTCATGCTTCCAGGGGATCGGGAAGTTAATTAAATACCATTTGGAGGCATTTAATGTTCGAGCAAAAACGGCTGATTTTCGACAAAAGAGATAACACCCCCCCATTACGTCATGCTTCAGAAATGTGGAAAATGGTCCGTTTTCAAATGTTTTATTTTTGAACGTCAGTTCACATTTGTAGGTGGATCATCAGTGTTAGAGCTAAAATTAGCATGTTTAAAGTGATTTTCATGCTTCCAGGGGCTCAGGAAGTTAATTAAATACCATTTGGAGGCATTTAATGTTCGAGCAAAAACGGCTGATTTTCGACAAAAGAGATAACACCCCCCCATTACGTCATGCTTCAGAAATGTGGAAAATGGTCCGTTTTCAAATGTTTTATTTTTGAACGTCAGTTCACATTTGTAGGTGGATCATCAGTGTTAGAGCTAAAATTAGCATGTTTAAAGTGATTTTCATGCTTCCAGGGGCCCAAAACACAAGATTTATGGAATGGTTAAAAGTGCATGAAAATGGCCAATTTACTCACTCTGAGTTCTCAAAAAGGGTTTCTTCACCCCGGGAAGTTAATTAAATACCATTTGGAGGCATTTAATGTTCAAGCAAAAACAGCTGATTTTCGACAAAAGGATAACACCCCCCCATTACGTCATGCTTCAGAAATGTGGAAAATGGTCCGTTTTCAAATGTTTTATTTTTGAACGTCAGTTCACATTTGTAGGTGGATCATCAGTGTTAGAGCTAAAATTAGCATGTTTAAAGTGATTTTCATGCTTCCAGGGGCTCTGGAAGTTAATTAAATACCATTTGGAGGCATTTAATGTTCGAGCAAAAACGGCTGATTTTCGACAAAAGAGATAACACCCCCCCATTACGTCATGCTTCAGAAATGTGGAAAATGGTCCGTTTTCAAATGTTTTATTTTTGAACGTCAGTTCACATTTGTAGGTGGATCATCAGTGTTAGAGCTAAAATTAGCATGTTTAAAGTGATTTTCATGCTTCCAGGGGCCCAAAACACAAGATTTATGGAATGGTTAAAAGTGCATGAAAATGGCCAATTTACTCACTCTGAGTTCTCAAAAAGGGTTTCTTCACCCCGGGAAGTGAAATAAATACCATTTGGAGGCATTTAATGTTCGAGCAAAAACGGCTGATTTTCGACAAAAGAGATAACACCCCCCCATTACGTCATGCTTCAGAAATGTGGAAAATGGTCCGTTTTCAAATGTTTTATTTTTGAACGTCAGTTCACATTTGTAGGTGGATCATCAGTGTTAGAGCTAAAATTAGCATGTTTAAAGTGATTTTCATGCTTCTAGGGGCTCGGGAAGTTAATTAAATACCATTTGGAGGCATTTAATGTTCGAGCAAAAACGGCTGATTTTCGACAAAAGAGATAACACCCCCCCATTACGTCATGCTTCAGAAATGTGGAAAATGGTCCGTTTTCAAATGTTTTATTTTTGAACGTCAGTTCACATTTGTAGGTGGATCATCAGTGTTAGAGCTAAAATTAGCATGTTTAAAGTGATTTTAATGCTTCCAGGGGCTCGGGAAGTTAATTAAATACCATTTGGAGGCATTTAATGTTCGAGCAAAAACGGCTGATTTTCGACAAAAGAGATAACACCCCCCCATTACGTCATGCTTCAGAAATGTGGAAAATGGTCCGTTTTCAAATGTTTTATTTTTGAACGTCAGTTCACATTTGTAGGTGGATCATCAGTGTTAGAGCTAAAATTAGCATGTTTAAAGTGATTTTCATGCTTCCAGGGGCTCGGGAAGTGAAATAAATACCATTTGGAGGCATTTAATGTTCGAGCAAAAACGGCTGATTTTCGACAAAAGAGATAACACCCCCCCATTACGTCATGCTTCAGAAATGTGGAAAATGGTCCGTTTTCAAATGTTTTATTTTTGAACGTCAGTTCACATTTGTAGGTGGATCATCAGTGTTAGAGCTAAAATTAGCATGTTTAAAGTGATTTTCATGCTTCCAGGGGCCCAAAACACAAGATTTATGGAATGGTTAAAAGTGCATGAAAATGGCCAATTTACTCACTCTGAGTTCTCAAAAAGGGTTTCTTCACCCCGGAAAGTTAATTAAATACCATTTGGAGGCATTTAATGTTCGAGCAAAAACGGCTGATTTTCGACAAAAGAGATAACACCCCCCTATTACGTCATGCTTCAGAAATGTGGAAAATGGTCCGTTTTCAAATGTTTTATTTTTGAACGTCAGTTCACATTTGTAGGTGGATCATCAGTGTTAGAGCTAAAATTAGCATGTTTAAAGTGATTTTCATGCTTCCAGGGGCCCAAAACACAAGATTTATGGAATGGTTAAAAGTGCATGAAAATGGCTAATTTACTCACTCTGAGTTCTCAAAAAGGGTTTCTTCACCCCGGGAAGTTAATTAAATACCATTTGGAGGCATTTAATGTTCGAGCAAAAACGGCTGATTTTCGACAAAAGAGATAACACCCCCCCATTACGTCATGCTTCAGAAATGTGGAAAATGGTCCGTTTTCAAATGTTTTATTTTTGAACGTCAGTTCACATTTGTAGGTGGATCATCAGTGTTAGAGCTAAAATTAGCATGTTTAAAGTGATTTTCATGCTTCCAGGGGCTCGGGAAGTTAATTAAATACCATTTGGAGGCATTTAATGTTCGAGCAAAAACGGCTGATTTTCGACAAAAGAGATAACACCCCCCCATTACGTCATGCTTCAGAAATGTGGAAAATGGTCCGTTTTCAAATGTTTTATTTTTGAACGTCAGTTCACATTTGTAGGTGGATCATCAGTGTTAGAGCTAAAATTAGCATGTTTAAAGTGATTTTCATGCTTCCAGGGGCTCGGGAAGTTAATTAAATACCATTTGGAGGCATTTAATGTTCGAGCAAAAACGGCTGATTTTCGACAAAAGAGATAACACCCCCCCATTACGTCATGCTTCAGAAATGTGGAAAATGGTCCGTTTTCAAATGTTTTATTTTTGAACGTCAGTTCACATTTGTAGGTGGATCATCAGTGTTAGAGCTAAAATTAGCATGTTTAAAGTGATTTTCATGCTTCCAGGGGCTCGGGAAGTTAATTAAATACCATTTGGAGGCATTTAATGTTCGAGCAAAAACGGCTGATTTTCGACAAAAGAGATAACACCCCCCCATTACGTCATGCTTCAGAAATGTGGAAAATGGTCCGTTTTCAAATGTTTTATTTTTGAACGTCAGTTCACATTTGTAGGTGGATCATCAGTGTTAGAGCTAAAATTAGCATGTTTAAAGTGATTTTTATGCTTCCAGGGGCCCAAAACACAAGATTAATGGAATGGTTAAAAGTGCATGAAAATGGCCAATTTACTCACTCTGAGTTCTCAAAAAGGGTTTCTTCACCCCGGGAAGTGAAATAAATACCATTTGGAGGCATTTAATGTTCGAGCAAAAACGGCTGATTTTCGACAAAAGAGATAACACCCCCCCATTACGTCATGCTTCAGAAATGTGGAAAATGGTCCGTTTTCAAATGTTTTATTTTTGAACGTCAGTTCACATTTGTAGGTGGATCATCAGTGTTAGAGCTAAAATTAGCATGTTTAAAGTGATTTTCATGCTTCCAGGGGCCCAAAACACAAGATTAATGGAATGGTTAAAAGTGCATGAAAATGGCCAATTTACTCACTCTGAGTTCTCAAAAAGGGTTTCTTCACCCCGGGAAGTGAAATAAATACCATTTGGAGGCATTTAATGTTCGAGCAAAAACGGCTGATTTTCGACAAAAGAGATAACACCCCCCCATTACGTCATGCTTCAGAAATGTGGAAAATGGTCCGTTTTCAAATGTTTTATTTTTGAACGTCAGTTCACATTTGTAGGTGGATCATCAGTGTTAGAGCTAAAATTAGCATGTTTAAAGTGATTTTCATGCTTCCAGGGGCTCGGGAAGTTAATTAAATACCATTTGGAGGCATTTAATGTTCGAGCAAAAACGGCTGATTTTCGACAAAAGAGATAACACCCCCCCATTACGTCATGCTTCAGAAATGTGGAAAATGGTCCGTTTTCAAATGTTTTATTTTTGAACGTCAGTTCACATTTGTAGGTGGATCATCAGTGTTAGAGCTAAAATTAGCATGTTTAAAGTGATTTTCATGCTTCCAGGGGCCCAAAACACAAGATTTATGGAATGGTTAAAAGTGCATGAAAATGGCCAATTTACTCACTCTGAGTTCTCAAAAAGGGTTTCTTCACCCCGGGAAGTTAATTAAATACCATTTGGAGGCATTTAATGTTCGAGCAAAAACGGCTGATTTTCGACAAAAGAGATAACACCCCCCCATTACGTCATGCTTCAGAAATGTGGAAAATGGTCCGTTTTCAAATGTTTTATTTTTGAACGTCAGTTCACATTTGTAGGTGGATCATCAGTGTTAGAGCTCAAATTAGCATGTTTAAAGTGATTTTCATGCTTCCAGGGGCTCGGGAAGTTAATTAAATACCATTTGGAGGCATTTAATGTTCGAGCAAAAACGGCTGATTTTCGACAAAAGAGATAACACCCCCCCATTACGTCATGCTTCAGAAATGTGGAAAATGGTCCGTTTTCAAATGTTTTATTTTTGAACGTCAGTTCACATTTGTAGGTGGATCATCAGTGTTAGAGCTAAAATTAGCATGTTTAAAGTGATTTTCATGCTTCCAGGGGCTCGGGAAGTTAATTAAATACCATTTGGAGGCATTTAATGTTCAAGCAAAAACGGCTGATTTTCGACAAAAGAGATAACACCCCCCCATTACGTCATGCTTCAGAAATGTGGAAAATGGTCCGTTTTCAAATGTTTTATTTTTGAACGTCAGTTCACATTTGTAGGTGGATCATCAGTGTTAGAGCTAAAATTAGCATGTTTAAAGTGATTTTCATGCTTCCAGGGGCCCAAAACACAAGATTTATGGAATGGTTAAAAGTGCATGAAAATGGCCAATTTACTCACTCTGAGTTCTCAAAAAGGGTTTCTTCACCCCGGGAAGTTAATTAAATACCATTTGGAGGCATTTAATGTTCGAGCAAAAACGGCTGATTTTCGACAAAAGAGATAACACCCCCCCATTACGTCATGCTTCAGAAATGTGGAAAATGGTCCGTTTTCAAATGTTTTATTTTTGAACGTCAGTTCACATTTGTAGGTGGATCATCAGTGTTAGAGATAAAATTAGCATGTTTAAAGTGATTTTCATGCTTCCAGGGGCTCGGGAAGTTAATTAAATACCATTTGGAGGCATTTAATGTTCGAGCAAAAACGGCTGATTTTCGACAAAAGAGATAACACCCCCCCATTACGTCATGCTTAAGAAATGTGGAAAATGGTCCGTTTTCAAATGTTTTATTTTTGAACGTCAGTTCACATTTGTAGGTGGATCATCAGTGTTAGAGCTAAAATTAGCATGTTTAAAGTGATTTTCATGCTTCCAGGGGCTCGGGAAGTTAATTAAATACCATTTGGAGGCATTTAATGTTCGAGCAAAAACGGCTGATTTTCGACAAAAGAGATAACACCCCCCCATTACGTCATGCTTCAGAAATGTGGAAAATGGTCCGTTTTCAAATGTTTTATTTTTGAACGTCAGTTCACATTTGTAGGTGGATCATCAGTGTTAGAGCTAAAATTAGCTTGTTTAAAGTGATTTTCATGCTTCCAGGGGCCCAAAACACAAGATTTATGGAATGGTTAAAAGTGCATGAAAATGGCCAATTTACTCACTCTGAGTTCTCAAAAAGGGTTTCTTCACCCCGGGAAGTTAATTAAATACCATTTGGAGGCATTTAATGTTCGAGCAAAATCGGCTGATTTTCGACAAAAGAGATAACACCCCCCCATTACGTCATGCTTCAGAAATGTGGAAAATGGTCCGTTTTCAAATGTTTTATTTTTGAACGTCAGTTCACATTTGTAGGTGGATCATCAGTGTTAGAGCTAACATTAGCATGTTTAAAGTGATTTTCATGCTTCCAGGGGCTGGGGAAGTTAATTAAATACCATTTGGAGGCATTTAATGTTCGAGCAAAAACGGCTGATTTTCGACAAAAGAGATAACACCCCCCCAGTACGTCATGCTTCAGAAATGTGGAAAATGGTCCGTTTTCAAATGTTTTATTTTTGAACGTCAGTTCACATTTGTAGGTGGATCATCAGTGTTAGAGCTAAAATTAGCATGTTTAAAGTGATTTTCATGCTTCCAGGGGCTCGGGAAGTGAAATAAATACCATTTGGAGGCATTTAATGTTCGAGCAAAAACGGCTGATTTTCGACAAAAGAGATAACACCCCCCCATTACGTCATGCTTCAGAAATGTGGAAAATGGTCCGTTTTCAAATGTTTTATTTTTGAACGTCAGTTCACATTTGTAGGTGGATCATCAGTGTTAGAGCTAAAATTAGCATGTTTAAAGTGATTTTCATTCTTCCAGGGGCCCAAAACACAAGATTTATGGAATGGTTAAAAGTGCATGAAAATGGCCAATTTACTCACTCTGAGTTCTCAAAAAGGGTTTCTTCACCCCGGGAAGTTAAATAAATACCATTTGGAGGCATTTAATGTTCAAGCAAAAACAGCTGATTTTCGACAAAAGAGATAACACCCCCCCATTACGTCATGCTTCAGAAATGTGGAAAATGGTCCGTTTTCAAATGTTTTATTTTTGAACGTCAGTTCACATTTGTAGGTGGATCATCAGTGTTAGAGCTAAAATTAGCATGTTTAAAGTGATTTTCATGCTTCCAGGGGCTCGGGAAGTTAATTAAATACCATTTGGAGGCATTTAATGTTCGAGCAAAAACGGCTGATTTTCGACAAAAGAGATTACACCCCCCCATTACGTCATGCTTCAGAAATGTGGAAAATGGTCCGTTTTCAAATGTTTTATTTTTGAACGTCAGTTCACATTTGTAGGTGGATCATCAGTGTTAGAGCTAAAATTAGCATGTTTAAAGTGATTTTCATGCTTCCAGGGGCTCGGGAAGTGAAATAAATACCATTTGGAGGCATTTAATGTTCGAGCAAAAACGGCTGATTTTCGACAAAAGAGATAACACCCCCCCATTACGTCATGCTTCAGAAATGTGGAAAATGGTCCGTTTTCAAATGTTTTATTTTTGAACGTCAGTTCACATTTGTAGGTGGATCATCAGTGTTAGAGCTAAAATTAGCATGTTTAAAGTGATTTTCATGCTTCCAGGGGCTCGGGAAGTTAATTAAATACCATTTGGAGGCATTTAATGTTCGAGCAAAAACGGCTGATTTTCGACAAAAGAGATAACACCCCCCCATTACGTCATGCTTCAGAAATGTGGAAAATGGTCCGTTTTCAAATGTTTTATTTTTGAACGTTAGTTCACATTTGTAGGTGGATCATCAGTGTTAGAGCTAAAATTAGCATGTTTAAAGTGATTTTCATGCTTCCAGGGGCCCAAAACACAAGATTTATGGAATGGTTAAAAGTGCATGAAAATGGCCAATTTACTCACTCTGAGTTCTCAAAAAGGGTTTCTTCACCCCGGGAAGTGAAATAAATACCATTTGGAGGCATTTAATGTTCGAGCAAAAACGGCTGATTTTCGACAAAAGAGATAACACCCCCCCATTACGTCATGCTTCAGAAATGTGGAAAATGGTCCGTTTTCAAATGTTTTATTTTTGAACGTCAGTTCACATTTGTAGGTGGATCATCAGTGTTAGAGCTAAAATTAGCATGTTTAAAGTGATTTTCATGCTTCCAGGGGCTCGGGAAGTTAATTAAATACCATTTGGAGGCATTTAATGTTCGAGCAAAAACGGCTGATTTTCGACAAAAGAGATAACACCCCCCCATTACGTCATGCTTCAGAAATGTGGAAAATGGTCCGTTTTCAAATGTTTTATTTTTGAACGTCAGTTCACATTTGTAGGTGGATCATCAGTGTTAGAGCTAAAATTAGCATGTTTAAAGTGATTTTCATGCTTCCAGGGGCTCGGGAAGTTAATTAAATACCATTTGGAGGCATTTAATGTTCGAGCAAAAACGGCTGATTTTCGACAAAAGAGATAACACCCCCCCATTACGTCATGCTTCAGAAATGTGGAAAATGGTCCGTTTTCAAATGTTTTATTTTTGAACGTCAGTTCACATTTGTAGGTGGATCATCAGTGTTAGAGCTAAAATTAGCTTGTTTAAAGTGATTTTCATGCTTCCAGGGGCCCAAAACACAAGATTTATGGAATGGTTAAAAGTGCATGAAAATGGCCAATTTACTCACTCTGAGTTCTCAAAAAGGGTTTCTTCACCCCGGGAAGTTAATTAAATACCATTTGGAGGCATTTAATGTTCGAGCAAAATCGGCTGATTTTCGACAAAAGAGATAACACCCCCCCATTACGTCATGCTTCAGAAATGTGGAAAATGGTCCGTTTTCAAATGTTTTATTTTTGAACGTCAGTTCACATTTGTAGGTGGATCATCAGTGTTAGAGCTAAAATTAGCATGTTTAAAGTGATTTTCATGCTTCCAGGGGCTGGGGAAGTTAATTAAATACCATTTGGAGGCATTTAATGTTCGAGCAAAAACGGCTGATTTTCGACAAAAGAGATAACACCCCCCCAGTACGTCATGCTTCAGAAATGTGGAAAATGGTCCGTTTTCAAATGTTTTATTTTTGAACGTCAGTTCACATTTGTAGGTGGATCATCAGTGTTAGAGCTAAAATTAGCATGTTTAAAGTGATTTTCATGCTTCCAGGGGCCCAAAACACAAGATTTATGGAATGGTTAAAAGTGCATGAAAATGGCCAATTTACTCACTCTGAGTTCTCAAAAAGGGTTTCTTCACCCCGGGAAGTTAATTAAATACCATTTGGAGGCATTTAATGTTCGAGCAAAAACGGCTGATTTTCGACAAAAGAGATAACACCCCCCCATTACGTCATGCTTCAGAAATGTGGAAAATGGTCCGTTTTCAAATGTTTTATTTTTGAACGTCAGTTCACATTTGTAGGTGGATCATCAGTGTTAGAGCTCAAATTAGCATGTTTAAAGTGATTTTCATGCTTCCAGGGGCTCGGGAAGTTAATTAAATACCATTTGGAGGCATTTAATGTTCGAGCAAAAACGGCTGATTTTCGACAAAAGAGATAACACCCCCCCATTACGTCATGCTTCAGAAATGTGGAAAATGGTCCGTTTTCAAATGTTTTATTTTTGAACGTCAGTTCACATTTGTAGGTGGATCATCAGTGTTAGAGCTAAAATTAGCATGTTTAAAGTGATTTTCATGCTTCCAGGGGCTCGGGAAGTTAATTAAATACCATTTGGAGGCATTTAATGTTCAAGCAAAAACGGCTGATTTTCGACAAAAGAGATAACACCCCCCCATTACGTCATGCTTCAGAAATGTGGAAAATGGTCCGTTTTCAAATGTTTTATTTTTGAACGTCAGTTCACATTTGTAGGTGGATCATCAGTGTTAGAGCTAAAATTAGCATGTTTAAAGTGATTTTCATGCTTCCAGGGGCCCAAAACACAAGATTTATGGAATGGTTAAAAGTGCATGAAAATGGCCAATTTACTCACTCTGAGTTCTCAAAAAGGGTTTCTTCACCCCGGGAAGTTAATTAAATACCATTTGAAGGCATTTAATGTTCGAGCAAAAACGGCTGATTTTCGACAAAAGAGATAACACCCCCCCATTACGTCATGCTTCAGAAATTTGGAAAATGGTCCGTTTTCAAATTTTTTATTTTTGAACGTCAGTTCACATTTGTAGGTGGATCATCAGTGTTAGAGCTAAAATTAGCATGTTTAAAGTGATTTTCATGCTTCCAGGGGCTCGGGAAGTTAATTAAATACCATTTGGAGGCATTTAATGTTCGAGCAAAAACTGCTGATTTTCGACAAAAGAGATAACACCCCCCCATTACGTCATGCTTCAGAAATGTGGAAAATGGTCCGTTTTCAAATGTTTTATTTTTGAACGTCAGTTCACATTTGTAGGTGGATCATCAGTGTTAGAGCTAAAAATTAGCATGTTTAAAGTGATTTTCATGCTTCCAGGGGATCGGGAAGTTAATTAAATACCATTTGGAGGCATTTAATGTTCGAGCAAAAACGGCTGATTTTCGACAAAAGAGATAACACCCCCCCATTACGTCATGCTTCAGAAATGTGGAAAATGGTCCGTTTTCAAATGTTTTATTTTTGAACGTCAGTTCACATTTGTAGGTGGATCATCAGTGTTAGAGCTAAAATTAGCATGTTTAAAGTGATTTTCATGCTTCCAGGGGCTCAGGAAGTTAATTAAATACCATTTGGAGGCATTTAATGTTCGAGCAAAAACGGCTGATTTTCGACAAAAGAGATAACACCCCCCCATTACGTCATGCTTCAGAAATGTGGAAAATGGTCCGTTTTCAAATGTTTTATTTTTGAACGTCAGTTCACATTTGTAGGTGGATCATCAGTGTTAGAGCTAAAATTAGCATGTTTAAAGTGATTTTCATGCTTCCAGGGGCCCAAAACACAAGATTTATGGAATGGTTAAAAGTGCATGAAAATGGCCAATTTACTCACTCTGAGTTCTCAAAAAGGGTTTCTTCACCCCGGGAAGTTAATTAAATACCATTTGGAGGCATTTAATGTTCAAGCAAAAACAGCTGATTTTCGACAAAAGGATAACACCCCCCCATTACGTCATGCTTCAGAAATGTGGAAAATGGTCCGTTTTCAAATGTTTTATTTTTGAACGTCAGTTCACATTTGTAGGTGGATCATCAGTGTTAGAGCTAAAATTAGCATGTTTAAAGTGATTTTCATGCTTCCAGGGGCTCTGGAAGTTAATTAAATACCATTTGGAGGCATTTAATGTTCGAGCAAAAACGGCTGATTTTCGACAAAAGAGATAACACCCCCCCATTACGTCATGCTTCAGAAATGTGGAAAATGGTCCGTTTTCAAATGTTTTATTTTTGAACGTCAGTTCACATTTGTAGGTGGATCATCAGTGTTAGAGCTAAAATTAGCATGTTTAAAGTGATTTTCATGCTTCCAGGGGCCCAAAACACAAGATTTATGGAATGGTTAAAAGTGCATGAAAATGGCCAATTTACTCACTCTGAGTTCTCAAAAAGGGTTTCTTCACCCCGGGAAGTGAAATAAATACCATTTGGAGGCATTTAATGTTCGAGCAAAAACGGCTGATTTTCGACAAAAGAGATAACACCCCCCCATTACGTCATGCTTCAGAAATGTGGAAAATGGTCCGTTTTCAAATGTTTTATTTTTGAACGTCAGTTCACATTTGTAGGTGGATCATCAGTGTTAGAGCTAAAATTAGCATGTTTAAAGTGATTTTCATGCTTCTAGGGGCTCGGGAAGTTAATTAAATACCATTTGGAGGCATTTAATGTTCGAGCAAAAACGGCTGATTTTCGACAAAAGAGATAACACCCCCCCATTACGTCATGCTTCAGAAATGTGGAAAATGGTCCGTTTTCAAATGTTTTATTTTTGAACGTCAGTTCACATTTGTAGGTGGATCATCAGTGTTAGAGCTAAAATTAGCATGTTTAAAGTGATTTTAATGCTTCCAGGGGCTCGGGAAGTTAATTAAATACCATTTGGAGGCATTTAATGTTCGAGCAAAAACGGCTGATTTTCGACAAAAGAGATAACACCCCCCCATTACGTCATGCTTCAGAAATGTGGAAAATGGTCCGTTTTCAAATGTTTTATTTTTGAACGTCAGTTCACATTTGTAGGTGGATCATCAGTGTTAGAGCTAAAATTAGCATGTTTAAAGTGATTTTCATGCTTCCAGGGGCTCGGGAAGTGAAATAAATACCATTTGGAGGCATTTAATGTTCGAGCAAAAACGGCTGATTTTCGACAAAAGAGATAACACCCCCCCATTACGTCATGCTTCAGAAATGTGGAAAATGGTCCGTTTTCAAATGTTTTATTTTTGAACGTCAGTTCACATTTGTAGGTGGATCATCAGTGTTAGAGCTAAAATTAGCATGTTTAAAGTGATTTTCATGCTTCCAGGGGCCCAAAACACAAGATTTATGGAATGGTTAAAAGTGCATGAAAATGGCCAATTTACTCACTCTGAGTTCTCAAAAAGGGTTTCTTCACCCCGGAAAGTTAATTAAATACCATTTGGAGGCATTTAATGTTCGAGCAAAAACGGCTGATTTTCGACAAAAGAGATAACACCCCCCTATTACGTCATGCTTCAGAAATGTGGAAAATGGTCCGTTTTCAAATGTTTTATTTTTGAACGTCAGTTCACATTTGTAGGTGGATCATCAGTGTTAGAGCTAAAATTAGCATGTTTAAAGTGATTTTCATGCTTCCAGGGGCCCAAAACACAAGATTTATGGAATGGTTAAAAGTGCATGAAAATGGCTAATTTACTCACTCTGAGTTCTCAAAAAGGGTTTCTTCACCCCGGGAAGTTAATTAAATACCATTTGGAGGCATTTAATGTTCGAGCAAAAACGGCTGATTTTCGACAAAAGAGATAACACCCCCCCATTACGTCATGCTTCAGAAATGTGGAAAATGGTCCGTTTTCAAATGTTTTATTTTTGAACGTCAGTTCACATTTGTAGGTGGATCATCAGTGTTAGAGCTAAAATTAGCATGTTTAAAGTGATTTTCATGCTTCCAGGGGCTCGGGAAGTTAATTAAATACCATTTGGAGGCATTTAATGTTCGAGCAAAAACGGCTGATTTTCGACAAAAGAGATAACACCCCCCCATTACGTCATGCTTCAGAAATGTGGAAAATGGTCCGTTTTCAAATGTTTTATTTTTGAACGTCAGTTCACATTTGTAGGTGGATCATCAGTGTTAGAGCTAAAATTAGCATGTTTAAAGTGATTTTCATGCTTCCAGGGGCTCGGGAAGTTAATTAAATACCATTTGGAGGCATTTAATGTTCGAGCAAAAACGGCTGATTTTCGACAAAAGAGATAACACCCCCCCATTACGTCATGCTTCAGAAATGTGGAAAATGGTCCGTTTTCAAATGTTTTATTTTTGAACGTCAGTTCACATTTGTAGGTGGATCATCAGTGTTAGAGCTAAAATTAGCATGTTTAAAGTGATTTTCATGCTTCCAGGGGCTCGGGAAGTTAATTAAATACCATTTGGAGGCATTTAATGTTCGAGCAAAAACGGCTGATTTTCGACAAAAGAGATAACACCCCCCCATTACGTCATGCTTCAGAAATGTGGAAAATGGTCCGTTTTCAAATGTTTTATTTTTGAACGTCAGTTCACATTTGTAGGTGGATCATCAGTGTTAGAGCTAAAATTAGCATGTTTAAAGTGATTTTTATGCTTCCAGGGGCCCAAAACACAAGATTAATGGAATGGTTAAAAGTGCATGAAAATGGCCAATTTACTCACTCTGAGTTCTCAAAAAGGGTTTCTTCACCCCGGGAAGTGAAATAAATACCATTTGGAGGCATTTAATGTTCGAGCAAAAACGGCTGATTTTCGACAAAAGAGATAACACCCCCCCATTACGTCATGCTTCAGAAATGTGGAAAATGGTCCGTTTTCAAATGTTTTATTTTTGAACGTCAGTTCACATTTGTAGGTGGATCATCAGTGTTAGAGCTAAAATTAGCATGTTTAAAGTGATTTTCATGCTTCCAGGGGCCCAAAACACAAGATTAATGGAATGGTTAAAAGTGCATGAAAATGGCCAATTTACTCACTCTGAGTTCTCAAAAAGGGTTTCTTCACCCCGGGAAGTGAAATAAATACCATTTGGAGGCATTTAATGTTCGAGCAAAAACGGCTGATTTTCGACAAAAGAGATAACACCCCCCCATTACGTCATGCTTCAGAAATGTGGAAAATGGTCCGTTTTCAAATGTTTTATTTTTGAACGTCAGTTCACATTTGTAGGTGGATCATCAGTGTTAGAGCTAAAATTAGCATGTTTAAAGTGATTTTCATGCTTCCAGGGGCTCGGGAAGTTAATTAAATACCATTTGGAGGCATTTAATGTTCGAGCAAAAACGGCTGATTTTCGACAAAAGAGATAACACCCCCCCATTACGTCATGCTTCAGAAATGTGGAAAATGGTCCGTTTTCAAATGTTTTATTTTTGAACGTCAGTTCACATTTGTAGGTGGATCATCAGTGTTAGAGCTAAAATTAGCATGTTTAAAGTGATTTTCATGCTTCCAGGGGCCCAAAACACAAGATTTATGGAATGGTTAAAAGTGCATGAAAATGGCCAATTTACTCACTCTGAGTTCTCAAAAAGGGTTTCTTCACCCCGGGAAGTTAATTAAATACCATTTGGAGGCATTTAATGTTCGAGCAAAAACGGCTGATTTTCGACAAAAGAGATAACACCCCCCCATTACGTCATGCTTCAGAAATGTGGAAAATGGTCCGTTTTCAAATGTTTTATTTTTGAACGTCAGTTCACATTTGTAGGTGGATCATCAGTGTTAGAGCTCAAATTAGCATGTTTAAAGTGATTTTCATGCTTCCAGGGGCTCGGGAAGTTAATTAAATACCATTTGGAGGCATTTAATGTTCGAGCAAAAACGGCTGATTTTCGACAAAAGAGATAACACCCCCCCATTACGTCATGCTTCAGAAATGTGGAAAATGGTCCGTTTTCAAATGTTTTATTTTTGAACGTCAGTTCACATTTGTAGGTGGATCATCAGTGTTAGAGCTAAAATTAGCATGTTTAAAGTGATTTTCATGCTTCCAGGGGCTCGGGAAGTTAATTAAATACCATTTGGAGGCATTTAATGTTCAAGCAAAAACGGCTGATTTTCGACAAAAGAGATAACACCCCCCCATTACGTCATGCTTCAGAAATGTGGAAAATGGTCCGTTTTCAAATGTTTTATTTTTGAACGTCAGTTCACATTTGTAGGTGGATCATCAGTGTTAGAGCTAAAATTAGCATGTTTAAAGTGATTTTCATGCTTCCAGGGGCCCAAAACACAAGATTTATGGAATGGTTAAAAGTGCATGAAAATGGCCAATTTACTCACTCTGAGTTCTCAAAAAGGGTTTCTTCACCCCGGGAAGTTAATTAAATACCATTTGGAGGCATTTAATGTTCGAGCAAAAACGGCTGATTTTCGACAAAAGAGATAACACCCCCCCATTACGTCATGCTTCAGAAATGTGGAAAATGGTCCGTTTTCAAATGTTTTATTTTTGAACGTCAGTTCACATTTGTAGGTGGATCATCAGTGTTAGAGATAAAATTAGCATGTTTAAAGTGATTTTCATGCTTCCAGGGGCTCGGGAAGTTAATTAAATACCATTTGGAGGCATTTAATGTTCGAGCAAAAACGGCTGATTTTCGACAAAAGAGATAACACCCCCCCATTACGTCATGCTTAAGAAATGTGGAAAATGGTCCGTTTTCAAATGTTTTATTTTTGAACGTCAGTTCACATTTGTAGGTGGATCATCAGTGTTAGAGCTAAAATTAGCATGTTTAAAGTGATTTTCATGCTTCCAGGGGCTCGGGAAGTTAATTAAATACCATTTGGAGGCATTTAATGTTCGAGCAAAAACGGCTGATTTTCGACAAAAGAGATAACACCCCCCCATTACGTCATGCTTCAGAAATGTGGAAAATGGTCCGTTTTCAAATGTTTTATTTTTGAACGTCAGTTCACATTTGTAGGTGGATCATCAGTGTTAGAGCTAAAATTAGCTTGTTTAAAGTGATTTTCATGCTTCCAGGGGCCCAAAACACAAGATTTATGGAATGGTTAAAAGTGCATGAAAATGGCCAATTTACTCACTCTGAGTTCTCAAAAAGGGTTTCTTCACCCCGGGAAGTTAATTAAATACCATTTGGAGGCATTTAATGTTCGAGCAAAATCGGCTGATTTTCGACAAAAGAGATAACACCCCCCCATTACGTCATGCTTCAGAAATGTGGAAAATGGTCCGTTTTCAAATGTTTTATTTTTGAACGTCAGTTCACATTTGTAGGTGGATCATCAGTGTTAGAGCTAACATTAGCATGTTTAAAGTGATTTTCATGCTTCCAGGGGCTGGGGAAGTTAATTAAATACCATTTGGAGGCATTTAATGTTCGAGCAAAAACGGCTGATTTTCGACAAAAGAGATAACACCCCCCCAGTACGTCATGCTTCAGAAATGTGGAAAATGGTCCGTTTTCAAATGTTTTATTTTTGAACGTCAGTTCACATTTGTAGGTGGATCATCAGTGTTAGAGCTAAAATTAGCATGTTTAAAGTGATTTTCATGCTTCCAGGGGCTCGGGAAGTGAAATAAATACCATTTGGAGGCATTTAATGTTCGAGCAAAAACGGCTGATTTTCGACAAAAGAGATAACACCCCCCCATTACGTCATGCTTCAGAAATGTGGAAAATGGTCCGTTTTCAAATGTTTTATTTTTGAACGTCAGTTCACATTTGTAGGTGGATCATCAGTGTTAGAGCTAAAATTAGCATGTTTAAAGTGATTTTCATTCTTCCAGGGGCCCAAAACACAAGATTTATGGAATGGTTAAAAGTGCATGAAAATGGCCAATTTACTCACTCTGAGTTCTCAAAAAGGGTTTCTTCACCCCGGGAAGTTAAATAAATACCATTTGGAGGCATTTAATGTTCAAGCAAAAACAGCTGATTTTCGACAAAAGAGATAACACCCCCCCATTACGTCATGCTTCAGAAATGTGGAAAATGGTCCGTTTTCAAATGTTTTATTTTTGAACGTCAGTTCACATTTGTAGGTGGATCATCAGTGTTAGAGCTAAAATTAGCATGTTTAAAGTGATTTTCATGCTTCCAGGGGCTCGGGAAGTTAATTAAATACCATTTGGAGGCATTTAATGTTCGAGCAAAAACGGCTGATTTTCGACAAAAGAGATTACACCCCCCCATTACGTCATGCTTCAGAAATGTGGAAAATGGTCCGTTTTCAAATGTTTTATTTTTGAACGTCAGTTCACATTTGTAGGTGGATCATCAGTGTTAGAGCTAAAATTAGCATGTTTAAAGTGATTTTCATGCTTCCAGGGGCTCGGGAAGTGAAATAAATACCATTTGGAGGCATTTAATGTTCGAGCAAAAACGGCTGATTTTCGACAAAAGAGATAACACCCCCCCATTACGTCATGCTTCAGAAATGTGGAAAATGGTCCGTTTTCAAATGTTTTATTTTTGAACGTCAGTTCACATTTGTAGGTGGATCATCAGTGTTAGAGCTAAAATTAGCATGTTTAAAGTGATTTTCATGCTTCCAGGGGCTCGGGAAGTTAATTAAATACCATTTGGAGGCATTTAATGTTCGAGCAAAAACGGCTGATTTTCGACAAAAGAGATAACACCCCCCCATTACGTCATGCTTCAGAAATGTGGAAAATGGTCCGTTTTCAAATGTTTTATTTTTGAACGTTAGTTCACATTTGTAGGTGGATCATCAGTGTTAGAGCTAAAATTAGCATGTTTAAAGTGATTTTCATGCTTCCAGGGGCCCAAAACACAAGATTTATGGAATGGTTAAAAGTGCATGAAAATGGCCAATTTACTCACTCTGAGTTCTCAAAAAGGGTTTCTTCACCCCGGGAAGTGAAATAAATACCATTTGGAGGCATTTAATGTTCGAGCAAAAACGGCTGATTTTCGACAAAAGAGATAACACCCCCCCATTACGTCATGCTTCAGAAATGTGGAAAATGGTCCGTTTTCAAATGTTTTATTTTTGAACGTCAGTTCACATTTGTAGGTGGATCATCAGTGTTAGAGCTAAAATTAGCATGTTTAAAGTGATTTTCATGCTTCCAGGGGCTCGGGAAGTTAATTAAATACCATTTGGAGGCATTTAATGTTCGAGCAAAAACGGCTGATTTTCGACAAAAGAGATAACACCCCCCCATTACGTCATGCTTCAGAAATGTGGAAAATGGTCCGTTTTCAAATGTTTTATTTTTGAACGTCAGTTCACATTTGTAGGTGGATCATCAGTGTTAGAGCTAAAATTAGCATGTTTAAAGTGATTTTCATGCTTCCAGGGGCTCGGGAAGTTAATTAAATACCATTTGGAGGCATTTAATGTTCGAGCAAAAACGGCTGATTTTCGACAAAAGAGATAACACCCCCCCATTACGTCATGCTTCAGAAATGTGGAAAATGGTCCGTTTTCAAATGTTTTATTTTTGAACGTCAGTTCACATTTGTAGGTGGATCATCAGTGTTAGAGCTAAAATTAGCTTGTTTAAAGTGATTTTCATGCTTCCAGGGGCCCAAAACACAAGATTTATGGAATGGTTAAAAGTGCATGAAAATGGCCAATTTACTCACTCTGAGTTCTCAAAAAGGGTTTCTTCACCCCGGGAAGTTAATTAAATACCATTTGGAGGCATTTAATGTTCGAGCAAAATCGGCTGATTTTCGACAAAAGAGATAACACCCCCCCATTACGTCATGCTTCAGAAATGTGGAAAATGGTCCGTTTTCAAATGTTTTATTTTTGAACGTCAGTTCACATTTGTAGGTGGATCATCAGTGTTAGAGCTAAAATTAGCATGTTTAAAGTGATTTTCATGCTTCCAGGGGCTGGGGAAGTTAATTAAATACCATTTGGAGGCATTTAATGTTCGAGCAAAAACGGCTGATTTTCGACAAAAGAGATAACACCCCCCCAGTACGTCATGCTTCAGAAATGTGGAAAATGGTCCGTTTTCAAATGTTTTATTTTTGAACGTCAGTTCACATTTGTAGGTGGATCATCAGTGTTAGAGCTAAAATTAGCATGTTTAAAGTGATTTTCATGCTTCCAGGGGCCCAAAACACAAGATTTATGGAATGGTTAAAAGTGCATGAAAATGGCCAATTTACTCACTCTGAGTTCTCAAAAAGGGTTTCTTCACCCCGGGAAGTTAATTAAATACCATTTGGAGGCATTTAATGTTCGAGCAAAAACGGCTGATTTTCGACAAAAGAGATAACACCCCCCCATTACGTCATGCTTCAGAAATGTGGAAAATGGTCCGTTTTCAAATGTTTTATTTTTGAACGTCAGTTCACATTTGTAGGTGGATCATCAGTGTTAGAGCTCAAATTAGCATGTTTAAAGTGATTTTCATGCTTCCAGGGGCTCGGGAAGTTAATTAAATACCATTTGGAGGCATTTAATGTTCGAGCAAAAACGGCTGATTTTCGACAAAAGAGATAACACCCCCCCATTACGTCATGCTTCAGAAATGTGGAAAATGGTCCGTTTTCAAATGTTTTATTTTTGAACGTCAGTTCACATTTGTAGGTGGATCATCAGTGTTAGAGCTAAAATTAGCATGTTTAAAGTGATTTTCATGCTTCCAGGGGCTCGGGAAGTTAATTAAATACCATTTGGAGGCATTTAATGTTCAAGCAAAAACGGCTGATTTTCGACAAAAGAGATAACACCCCCCCATTACGTCATGCTTCAGAAATGTGGAAAATGGTCCGTTTTCAAATGTTTTATTTTTGAACGTCAGTTCACATTTGTAGGTGGATCATCAGTGTTAGAGCTAAAATTAGCATGTTTAAAGTGATTTTCATGCTTCCAGGGGCCCAAAACACAAGATTTATGGAATGGTTAAAAGTGCATGAAAATGGCCAATTTACTCACTCTGAGTTCTCAAAAAGGGTTTCTTCACCCCGGGAAGTTAATTAAATACCATTTGGAGGCATTTAATGTTCGAGCAAAAACGGCTGATTTTCGACAAAAGAGATAACACCCCCCCATTACGTCATGCTTCAGAAATGTGGAAAATGGTCCGTTTTCAAATGTTTTATTTTTGAACGTCAGTTCACATTTGTAGGTGGATCATCAGTGTTAGAGATAAAATTAGCATGTTTAAAGTGATTTTCATGCTTCCAGGGGCTCGGGAAGTTAATTAAATACCATTTGGAGGCATTTAATGTTCGAGCAAAAACGGCTGATTTTCGACAAAAGAGATAACACCCCCCCATTACGTCATGCTTAAGAAATGTGGAAAATGGTCCGTTTTCAAATGTTTTATTTTTGAACGTCAGTTCACATTTGTAGGTGGATCATCAGTGTTAGAGCTAAAATTAGCATGTTTAAAGTGATTTTCATGCTTCCAGGGGCTCGGGAAGTTAATTAAATACCATTTGGAGGCATTTAATGTTCGAGCAAAAACGGCTGATTTTCGACAAAAGAGATAACACCCCCCCATTACGTCATGCTTCAGAAATGTGGAAAATGGTCCGTTTTCAAATGTTTTATTTTTGAACGTCAGTTCACATTTGTAGGTGGATCATCAGTGTTAGAGCTAAAATTAGCTTGTTTAAAGTGATTTTCATGCTTCCAGGGGCCCAAAACACAAGATTTATGGAATGGTTAAAAGTGCATGAAAATGGCCAATTTACTCACTCTGAGTTCTCAAAAAGGGTTTCTTCACCCCGGGAAGTTAATTAAATACCATTTGGAGGCATTTAATGTTCGAGCAAAATCGGCTGATTTTCGACAAAAGAGATAACACCCCCCCATTACGTCATGCTTCAGAAATGTGGAAAATGGTCCGTTTTCAAATGTTTTATTTTTGAACGTCAGTTCACATTTGTAGGTGGATCATCAGTGTTAGAGCTAACATTAGCATGTTTAAAGTGATTTTCATGCTTCCAGGGGCTGGGGAAGTTAATTAAATACCATTTGGAGGCATTTAATGTTCGAGCAAAAACGGCTGATTTTCGACAAAAGAGATAACACCCCCCCAGTACGTCATGCTTCAGAAATGTGGAAAATGGTCCGTTTTCAAATGTTTTATTTTTGAACGTCAGTTCACATTTGTAGGTGGATCATCAGTGTTAGAGCTAAAATTAGCATGTTTAAAGTGATTTTCATGCTTCCAGGGGCTCGGGAAGTGAAATAAATACCATTTGGAGGCATTTAATGTTCGAGCAAAAACGGCTGATTTTCGACAAAAGAGATAACACCCCCCCATTACGTCATGCTTCAGAAATGTGGAAAATGGTCCGTTTTCAAATGTTTTATTTTTGAACGTCAGTTCACATTTGTAGGTGGATCATCAGTGTTAGAGCTAAAATTAGCATGTTTAAAGTGATTTTCATTCTTCCAGGGGCCCAAAACACAAGATTTATGGAATGGTTAAAAGTGCATGAAAATGGCCAATTTACTCACTCTGAGTTCTCAAAAAGGGTTTCTTCACCCCGGGAAGTTAAATAAATACCATTTGGAGGCATTTAATGTTCAAGCAAAAACAGCTGATTTTCGACAAAAGAGATAACACCCCCCCATTACGTCATGCTTCAGAAATGTGGAAAATGGTCCGTTTTCAAATGTTTTATTTTTGAACGTCAGTTCACATTTGTAGGTGGATCATCAGTGTTAGAGCTAAAATTAGCATGTTTAAAGTGATTTTCATGCTTCCAGGGGCTCGGGAAGTTAATTAAATACCATTTGGAGGCATTTAATGTTCGAGCAAAAACGGCTGATTTTCGACAAAAGAGATTACACCCCCCCATTACGTCATGCTTCAGAAATGTGGAAAATGGTCCGTTTTCAAATGTTTTATTTTTGAACGTCAGTTCACATTTGTAGGTGGATCATCAGTGTTAGAGCTAAAATTAGCATGTTTAAAGTGATTTTCATGCTTCCAGGGGCTCGGGAAGTGAAATAAATACCATTTGGAGGCATTTAATGTTCGAGCAAAAACGGCTGATTTTCGACAAAAGAGATAACACCCCCCCATTACGTCATGCTTCAGAAATGTGGAAAATGGTCCGTTTTCAAATGTTTTATTTTTGAACGTCAGTTCACATTTGTAGGTGGATCATCAGTGTTAGAGCTAAAATTAGCATGTTTAAAGTGATTTTCATGCTTCCAGGGGCTCGGGAAGTTAATTAAATACCATTTGGAGGCATTTAATGTTCGAGCAAAAACGGCTGATTTTCGACAAAAGAGATAACACCCCCCCATTACGTCATGCTTCAGAAATGTGGAAAATGGTCCGTTTTCAAATGTTTTATTTTTGAACGTCAGTTCACATTTGTAGGTGGATCATCAGTGTTAGAGCTAAAATTAGCATGTTTAAAGTGATTTTCATGCTTCCAGGGGCCCAAAACACAAGATTTATGGAATGGTTAAAAGTGCATGAAAATGGCCAATTTACTCACTCTGAGTTCTCAAAAAGGGTTTCTTCACCCCGGGAAGTGAAATAAATACCATTTGGAGGCATTTAATGTTCGAGCAAAAACGGCTGATTTTCGACAAAAGAGATAACACCCCCCCATTACGTCATGCTTCAGAAATGTGGAAAATGGTCCGTTTTCAAATGTTTTATTTTTGAACGTCAGTTCACATTTGTAGGTGGATCATCAGTGTTAGAGCTAAAATTAGCATGTTTAAAGTGATTTTCATGCTTCCAGGGGCTCGGGAAGTTAATTAAATACCATTTGGAGGCATTTAATGTTCGAGCAAAAACGGCTGATTTTCGACAAAAGAGATAACACCCCCCCATTACGTCATGCTTCAGAAATGTGGAAAATGGTCCGTTTTCAAATGTTTTATTTTTGAACGTCAGTTCACATTTGTAGGTGGATCATCAGTGTTAGAGCTAAAATTAGCATGTTTAAAGTGATTTTCATGCTTCCAGGGGCTCGGGAAGTTAATTAAATACAATTTGGAGGCATTTAATGTTCGAGCAAAAACGGCTGATTTTCGACAAAAGAGATAACACCCCCCCATTACGTCATGCTTCAGAAATGTGGAAAATGGTCCGTTTTCAAATGTTTTATTTTTGAACGTCAGTTCACATTTGTAGGTGGATCATCAGTGTTAGAGCTAAAATTAGCATGTTTAAAGTGATTTTCATGCTTCCAGGGGCTCGGGAAGTTAATTAAATACCATTTGGAGGCATTTAATGTTCAAGCAAAAACGGCTGATTTTCGACAAAAGAGATAACACCCCCCCATTACGTCATGCTTCAGAAATGTGGAAAATGGTCCGTTTTCAAATGTTTTATTTTTGAACGTCAGTTCACATTTGTAGGTGGATCATCAGTGTTAGAGCTAAAATTAGCATGTTTAAAGTGATTTTCATGCTTCCAGGGGCCCAAAACACAAGATTTATGGAATGGTTAAAAGTGCATGAAAATGGCCAATTTACTCACTCTGAGTTCTCAAAAAGGGTTTCTTCACCCCGGGAAGTTAATTAAATACCATTTGGAGGCATTTAATGTTCGAGCAAAAACGGCTGATTTTCGACAAAAGAGATAACACCCCCCCATTACGTCATGCTTCAGAAATGTGGAAAATGGTCCGTTTTCAAATGTTTTATTTTTGAACGTCAGTTCACATTTGTAGGTGGATCATCAGTGTTAGAGATAAAATTAGCATGTTTAAAGTGATTTTCATGCTTCCAGGGGCTCGGGAAGTTAATTAAATACCATTTGGAGGCATTTAATGTTCGAGCAAAAACGGCTGATTTTCGACAAAAGAGATAACACCCCCCCATTACGTCATGCTTAAGAAATGTGGAAAATGGTCCGTTTTCAAATGTTTTATTTTTGAACGTCAGTTCACATTTGTAGGTGGATCATCAGTGTTAGAGCTAAAATTTGCATGTTTAAAGTGATTTTCATGCTTCCAGGGGCTCGGGAAGTTAATTAAATACCATTTGGAGGCATTTAATGTTCGAGCAAAAACGGCTGATTTTCGACAAAAGAGATAACACCCCCCCATTACGTCATGCTTCAGAAATGTGGAAAATGGTCCGTTTTCAAATGTTTTATTTTTGAACGTCAGTTCACATTTGTAGGTGGATCATCAGTGTTAGAGCTAAAATTAGCTTGTTTAAAGTGATTTTCATGCTTCCAGGGGCCCAAAACACAAGATTTATGGAATGGTTAAAAGTGCATGAAAATGGCCAATTTACTCACTCTGAGTTCTCAAAAAGGGTTTCTTCACCCCGGGAAGTTAATTAAATACCATTTGGAGGCATTTAATGTTCGAGCAAAATCGGCTGATTTTCGACAAAAGAGATAACACCCCCCCATTACGTCATGCTTCAGAAATGTGGAAAATGGTCCGTTTTCAAATGTTTTATTTTTGAACGTCAGTTCACATTTGTAGGTGGATCATCAGTGTTAGAGCTAACATTAGCATGTTTAAAGTGATTTTCATGCTTCCAGGGGCTGGGGAAGTTAATTAAATACCATTTGGAGGCATTTAATGTTCGAGCAAAAACGGCTGATTTTCGACAAAAGAGATAACACCCCCCCAGTACGTCATGCTTCAGAAATGTGGAAAATGGTCCGTTTTCAAATGTTTTATTTTTGAACGTCAGTTCACATTTGTAGGTGGATCATCAGTGTTAGAGCTAAAATTAGCATGTTTAAAGTGATTTTCATGCTTCCAGGGGCTCGGGAAGTGAAATAAATACCATTTGGAGGCATTTAATGTTCGAGCAAAAACGGCTGATTTTCGACAAAAGAGATAACACCCCCCCATTACGTCATGCTTCAGAAATGTGGAAAATGGTCCGTTTTCAAATGTTTTATTTTTGAACGTCAGTTCACATTTGTAGGTGGATCATCAGTGTTAGAGCTAAAATTAGCATGTTTAAAGTGATTTTCATTCTTCCAGGGGCCCAAAACACAAGATTTATGGAATGGTTAAAAGTGCATGAAAATGGCCAATTTACTCACTCTGAGTTCTCAAAAAGGGTTTCTTCACCCCGGGAAGTTAAATAAATACCATTTGGAGGCATTTAATGTTCAAGCAAAAACAGCTGATTTTCGACAAAAGAGATAACACCCCCCCATTACGTCATGCTTCAGAAATGTGGAAAATGGTCCGTTTTCAAATGTTTTATTTTTGAACGTCAGTTCACATTTGTAGGTGGATCATCAGTGTTAGAGCTAAAATTAGCATGTTTAAAGTGATTTTCATGCTTCCAGGGGCTCGGGAAGTTAATTAAATACCATTTGGAGGCATTTAATGTTCGAGCAAAAACGGCTGATTTTCGACAAAAGAGATTACACCCCCCCATTACGTCATGCTTCAGAAATGTGGAAAATGGTCCGTTTTCAAATGTTTTATTTTTGAACGTCAGTTCACATTTGTAGGTGGATCATCAGTGTTAGAGCTAAAATTAGCATGTTTAAAGTGATTTTCATGCTTCCAGGGGCTCGGGAAGTGAAATAAATACCATTTGGAGGCATTTAATGTTCGAGCAAAAACGGCTGATTTTCGACAAAAGAGATAACACCCCCCCATTACGTCATGCTTCAGAAATGTGGAAAATGGTCCGTTTTCAAATGTTTTATTTTTGAACGTCAGTTCACATTTGTAGGTGGATCATCAGTGTTAGAGCTAAAATTAGCATGTTTAAAGTGATTTTCATGCTTCCAGGGGCTCGGGAAGTTAATTAAATACCATTTGGAGGCATTTAATGTTCGAGCAAAAACGGCTGATTTTCGACAAAAGAGATAACACCCCCCCATTACGTCATGCTTCAGAAATGTGGAAAATGGTCCGTTTTCAAATGTTTTATTTTTGAACGTCAGTTCACATTTGTAGGTGGATCATCAGTGTTAGAGCTAAAATTAGCATGTTTAAAGTGATTTTCATGCTTCCAGGGGCCCAAAACACAAGATTTATGGAATGGTTAAAAGTGCATGAAAATGGCCAATTTACTCACTCTGAGTTCTCAAAAAGGGTTTCTTCACCCCGGGAAGTGAAATAAATACCATTTGGAGGCATTTAATGTTCGAGCAAAAACGGCTGATTTTCGACAAAAGAGATAACACCCCCCCATTACGTCATGCTTCAGAAATGTGGAAAATGGTCCGTTTTCAAATGTTTTATTTTTGAACGTCAGTTCACATTTGTAGGTGGATCATCAGTGTTAGAGCTAAAATTAGCATGTTTAAAGTGATTTTCATGCTTCCAGGGGCTCGGGAAGTTAATTAAATACCATTTGGAGGCATTTAATGTTCGAGCAAAAACGGCTGATTTTCGACAAAAGAGATAACACCCCCCCATTACGTCATGCTTCAGAAATGTGGAAAATGGTCCGTTTTCAAATGTTTTATTTTTGAACGTCAGTTCACATTTGTAGGTGGATCATCAGTGTTAGAGCTAAAATTAGCATGTTTAAAGTGATTTTCATGCTTCCAGGGGCTCGGGAAGTTAATTAAATACAATTTGGAGGCATTTAATGTTCGAGCAAAAACGGCTGATTTTCGACAAAAGAGATAACACCCCCCCATTACGTCATGCTTCAGAAATGTGGAAAATGGTCCGTTTTCAAATGTTTTATTTTTGAACGTCAGTTCACATTTGTAGGTGGATCATCAGTGTTAGAGCTAAAATTAGCTTGTTTAAAGTGATTTTCATGCTTCCAGGGGCCCAAAACACAAGATTTATGGAATGGTTAAAAGTGCATGAAAATGGCCAATTTACTCACTCTGAGTTCTCAAAAAGGGTTTCTTCACCCCGGGAAGTTAATTAAATACCATTTGGAGGCATTTAATGTTCGAGCAAAATCGGCTGATTTTCGACAAAAGAGATAACACCCCCCCATTACGTCATGCTTCAGAAATGTGGAAAATGGTCCGTTTTCAAATGTTTTATTTTTGAACGTCAGTTCACATTTGTAGGTGGATCATCAGTGTTAGAGCTAAAATTAGCATGTTTAAAGTGATTTTCATGCTTCCAGGGGCTGGGGAAGTTAATTAAATACCATTTGGAGGCATTTAATGTTCGAGCAAAAACGGCTGATTTTCGACAAAAGAGATAACACCCCCCCAGTACGTCATGCTTCAGAAATGTGGAAAATGGTCCGTTTTCAAATGTTTTATTTTTGAACGTCAGTTCACATTTGTAGGTGGATCATCAGTGTTAGAGCTAAAATTAGCATGTTTAAAGTGATTTTCATGCTTCCAGGGGCTCGGGAAGTGAAATAAATACCATTTGGAGGCATTTAATGTTCGAGCAAAAACGGCTGATTTTCCACAAAAGAGATAACACCCCCCCATTACGTCATGCTTCAGAAATGTGGAAAATGGTCCGTTTTCAAATGTTTTATTTTTGAACGTCAGTTCACATTTGTAGGTGGATCATCAGTGTTAGAGCTAAAATTAGCATGTTTAAAGTGATTTTCATTCTTCCAGGGGCCCAAAACACAAGATTTATGGAATGGTTAAAAGTGCATGAAAATGGCCAATTTACTCACTCTGAGTTCTCAAAAAGGGTTTCTTCACCCCGGGAAGTTAAATAAATACCATTTGGAGGCATTTAATGTTCAAGCAAAAACAGCTGATTTTCGACAAAAGAGATAACACCCCCCCATTACGTCATGCTTCAGAAATGTGGAAAATGGTCCGTTTTCAAATGTTTTATTTTTGAACGTCAGTTCACATTTGTAGGTGGATCATCAGTGTTAGAGCTAAAATTAGCATGTTTAAAGTGATTTTCATGATTCCAGGGGCTCGGGAAGTTAATTAAATACCATTTGGAGGCATTTAATGTTCGAGCAAAAACGGCTGATTTTCGACAAAAGAGATTACACCCCCCCATTACGTCATGCTTCAGAAATGTGGAAAATGGTCCGTTTTCAAATGTTTTATTTTTGAACGTCAGTTCACATTTGTAGGTGGATCATCAGTGTTAGAGCTAAAATTAGCATGTTTAAAGTGATTTTCATGCTTCCAGGGGCTCGGGAAGTGAAATAAATACCATTTGGAGGCATTTAATGTTCGAGCAAAAACGGCTGATTTTCGACAAAAGAGATAACACCCCCCCATTACGTCATGCTTCAGAAATGTGGAAAATGGTCCGTTTTCAAATGTTTTATTTTTGAACGTCAGTTCACATTTGTAGGTGGATCATCAGTGTTAGAGCTAAAATTAGCATGTTTAAAGTGATTTTCATGCTTCCAGGGGCTCGGGAAGTTAATTAAATACCATTTGGAGGCATTTAATGTTCGAGCAAAAACGGCTGATTTTCGACAAAAGAGATAACACCCCCCCATTACGTCATGCTTCAGAAATGTGGAAAATGGTCCGTTTTCAAATGTTTTATTTTTGAACGTCAGTTCACATTTGTAGGTGGATCATCAGTGTTAGAGCTAAAATTAGCATGTTTAAAGTGATTTTCATGCTTCCAGGGGCCCAAAACACAAGATTTATGGAATGGTTAAAAGTGCATGAAAATGGCCAATTTACTCACTCTGAGTTCTCAAAAAGGGTTTCTTCACCCCGGGAAGTGAAATAAATACCATTTGGAGGCATTTAATGTTCGAGCAAAAACGGCTGATTTTCGACAAAAGAGATAACACCCCCCCATTACGTCATGCTTCAGAAATGTGGAAAATGGTCCGTTTTCAAATGTTTTATTTTTGAACGTCGGTTCACATTTGTAGGTGGATCATCAGTGTTAGAGCTAAAATTAGCATGTTTAAAGTGATTTTCATGCTTCCAGGGGCTCGGGAAGTTAATTAAATACCATTTGGAGGCATTTAATGTTCGAGCAAAAACGGCTGATTTTCGACAAAAGAGATAACACCCCCCATTACGTCATGCTTCAGAAATGTGGAAAATGGTCCGTTTTCAAATGTTTTATTTTTGAACGTCAGTTCACATTTGTAGGTGGATCATCAGTGTTAGAGCTAAAATTAGCATGTTTAAAGTGATTTTCATGCTTCCAGGGGCCCAAAACACAAGATTTATGGAATGGTTAAAAGTGCATGAAAATGGCCAATTTACTCACTCTGAGTTCTCAAAAAGGGTTTCTTCACCCCGGGAAGTTAATTAAATACCATTTGGAGGCATTTAATGTTCGAGCAAAAACGGCTGATTTTCGACAAAAGAGATAACACCCCCCCATTACGTCATGCTTCAGAAATGTGGAAAATGGTCCGTTTTCAAATGTTTTATTTTTGAACGTCAGTTCACATTTGTAGGTGGATCATCAGTGTTAGAGCTAAAATTAGCATGTTTAAAGTGATTTTCATGCTTCCAGGGGCTCGGGAAGTTAATTAAATACCATTTGGAGGCATTTAATGTTCGAGCAAAAACGGCTGATTTTCGACAAAAGAGATAACACCCCCCCATTACGTCATGCTTCAGAAATGTGGAAAATGGTCCGTTTTCAAATGTTTTATTTTTGAACGTCAGTTCACATTTGTAGGTGGATCATCAGTGTTAGAGCTAAAATTAGCATGTTTAAAGTGATTTTCATGCTTCCAGGGGCTCGGGAAGTTAATTAAATACCATTTGAAGGCATTTAATGTTCAAGCAAAAACGGCTGATTTTCGACAAAAGAGATAACACCCCCCCATTACGTCATGCTTCAGAAATGTGGAAAATGGTCCGTTTTCAAATGTTTTATTTTTGAACGTCAGTTCACATTTGTAGGTGGATCATCAGTGTTAGAGATAAAATTAGCATGTTTAAAGTGATTTTCATGCTTCCAGGGGCTCGGGAAGTTAATTAAATACCATTTGGAGGCATTTAATGTTCGAGCAAAAACGGCTGATTTTCGACAAAAGAGATAACACCCCCCCATTACGTCATGCTTCACAAATGTGGAAAATGGTCCGTTTTCAAATGTTTTATTTTTGAACGTCAGTTCACATTTGTAGGTGGATCATCAGTGTTAGAGCTAAAATTAGCATGTTGAAAGTGATTTTCATGCTTCCAGGGGCTCGGGAAGTTAATTAAATACCATTTGGAGGCATTTAATGTTCGAGCAAAAACGGCTGATTTTCCACAAAAGAGATAACACCCCCCCATTACGTCATGCTTCAGAAATGTGGAAAATGGTCCGTTTTCAAATGTTTTATTTTTGAACGTCAGTTCACATTTGTAGGTGGATCATCAGTGTTAGAGCTAAAATTAGCATGTTTAAAGTGATTTTCATGCTTCCAGGGGCCCAAAACACAAGATTTATGGAATGGTTAAAAGTGCATGAAAATGGCCAATTTACTCACTCTGAGTTCTCAAAAAGGGTTTCTTCACCCCGGGAAGTTAATTAAATACCATTTGGAGGCATTTAATGTTCGAGCAAAAACGGCTGATTTTCGACAAAAGAGATAACACCCCCCCATTACGTCATGCTTCAGAAATGTGGAAAATGGTCCGTTTTCAAATGTTTTA
Organism: Lissotriton vulgaris; assembly: GCF_964263255.1. Taxonomy (NCBI): domain Eukaryota; kingdom Metazoa; phylum Chordata; class Amphibia; order Caudata; family Salamandridae; genus Lissotriton; species Lissotriton vulgaris. Next base: position 79,478 of record NW_028255444.1, on the reverse strand, counting down.
TTTTTGAACGTCAGTTCACATTTGTAGGTGGATCATCAGTGTTAGAGCTAAAATTAGCATGTTTAAAGTGATTTTCATGCTTCCAGGGGCTGGGGAAGTTAATTAAATACCATTTGGAGGCATTTAATGTTCGAGCAAAAACGGCTGATTTTCGACAAAAGAGATAACACCCCCCCAGTACGTCATGCTTCAGAAATGTGGAAAATGGTCCGTTTTCAAATGTTTTATTTTTGAACGTCAGTTCACATTTGTAGGTGGATCATCAGTGTTAGAGCTAAAATTAGCATGTTTAAAGTGATTTTCATGCTTCCAGGGGCTCGGGAAGTGAAATAAATACCATTTGGAGGCATTTAATGTTCGAGCAAAAACGGCTGATTTTCGACAAAAGAGATAACACCCCCCCATTACGTCATGCTTCAGAAATGTGGAAAATGGTCCGTTTTCAAATGTTTTATTTTTGAACGTCAGTTCACATTTGTAGGTGGATCATCAGTGTTAGAGCTAAAATTAGCATGTTTAAAGTGATTTTCATTCTTCCAGGGGCCCAAAACACAAGATTTATGGAATGGTTAAAAGTGCATGAAAATGGCCAATTTACTCACTCTGAGTTCTCAAAAAGGGTTTCTTCACCCCGGGAAGTTAAATAAATACCATTTGGAGGCATTTAATGTTCAAGCAAAAACAGCTGATTTTCGACAAAAGAGATAACACCCCCCCATTACGTCATGCTTCAGAAATGTGGAAAATGGTCCGTTTTCAAATGTTTTATTTTTGAACGTCAGTTCACATTTGTAGGTGGATCATCAGTGTTAGAGCTAAAATTAGCATGTTTAAAGTGATTTTCATGCTTCCAGGGGCTCGGGAAGTTAATTAAATACCATTTGGAGGCATTTAATGTTCGAGCAAAAACGGCTGATTTTCGACAAAAGAGATTACACCCCCCCATTACGTCATGCTTCAGAAATGTGGAAAATGGTCCGTTTTCAAATGTTTTATTTTTGAACGTCAGTTCACATTTGTAGGTGGATCATCAGTGTTAGAGCTAAAATTAGCATGTTTAAAGTGATTTTCATGCTTCCAGGGGCTCGGGAAGTTAATTAAATACCATTTGGAGGCATTTAATGTTCGAGCAAAAACGGCTGATTTTCGACAAAAGAGATAACACCCCCCCAGTACGTCATGCTTCAGAAATGTGGAAAATGGTCTGTTTTCAAATGTTTTATTTTTGAACGTCAGTTCACATTTGTAGGTGGATCATCAGTGTTAGAGCTAAAATTAGCATGTTTAAAGTGATTTTCATGCTTCCAGGGGCTCGGGAAGTGAAATAAATACCATTTGGAGGCATTTAATGTTCGAGCAAAAACGGCTGATTTTCGACAAAAGAGATAACACCCCCCCATTACGTCATGCTTCAGAAATGTGGAAAATGGTCCGTTTTCAAATGTTTTATTTTTGAACGTCAGTTCACATTTGTAGGTGGATCATCAGTGTTAGAGCTAAAATTAGCATGTTTAAAGTGATTTTCATGCTTCCAGGGGCTCTGGAAGTTAATTAAATACCATTTGGAGGCATTTAATGTTCGAGCAAAAACGGCTGATTTTCGACAAAAGAGATTACACCCCCCCATTACGTCATGCTTCAGAAATGTGGAAAATGGTCCGTTTTCAAATGTTTTATTTTTGAACGTCAGTTCACATTTGTAGGTGGATCATCAGTGTTAGAGCTAAAATTAGCATGTTTAAAGTGATTTTCATGCTTCCAGGGGCTCGGGAAGTGAAATAAATACCATTTGGAGGCATTTAATGTTCGAGCAAAAACGGCTGATTTTCGACAAAAGAGATAACACCCCCCCATTACGTCATGCTTCAGAAATGTGGAAAATGGTCCGTTTTCAAATGTTTTATTTTTGAACGTCAGTTCACATTTGTAGGTGGATCATCAGTGTTAGAGCTAAAATTAGCATGTTTAAAGTGATTTTCATGCTTCCAGGGGCTCGGGAAGTTAATTAAATACCATTTGGAGGCATTTAATGTTCGAGCAAAAACGGCTGATTTTCGACAAAAGAGATAACACCCCCCCCATTACGTCATGCTTCAGAAATGTGGAAAATGGTCCGTTTTCAAATGTTTTATTTTTGAACGTCAGTTCACATTTGTAGGTGGATCATCAGTGTTAGAGCTAAAATTAGCATGTTTAAAGTGATTTTCATGCTTCCAGGGGCCCAAAACACAAGATTTATGGATTGGTTAAAAGTGCATGAAAATGGCCAATTTACTCACTCTGAGTTCTCAAAAAGGGTTTCTTCACCCCGGGAAGTTAATTAAATACCATTTGGAGGCATTTAATGTTCGAGCAAAAACGGCTGATTTTCGACAAAAGAGATAACACCCCCCCATTACGTCATGCTTCAGAAATGTGGAAAATGGTCCGTTTTCAAATGTTTTATTTTTGAACGTCAGTTCACATTTGTAGGTGGATCATCAGTGTTAGAGCTAAAATTAGCATGTTTAAAGTGATTTTCATGCTTCCAGGGGCTCGGGAAGTTAATTAAATACCATTTGGAGGCATTTAATGTTCGAGCAAAAACGGCTGATTTTCGACAAAAGAGATAACACCCCCCCATTACGTCATGCTTCAGAAATGTGGAAAATGGTCCGTTTTCAAATGTTTTATTTTTGAACGTCAGTTCACATTTGTAGGTGGATCATCAGTGTTAGAGCTAAAATTAGCATGTTTAAAGTGATTTTCATGCTTCCAGGGGCTCGGGAAGTTAAGTAAATACCATTTGGAGGCATTTAATGTTCGCGCAAAAACGGCTGATTTTCGACAAAAGAGATAACACCCCCCCATTACGTCATGCTTCAGAAATGTGGAAAATGGTCCGTTTTCAAATGTTTTATTTTTGAACGTCAGTTCACATTTGTAGGTGGATCATCAGTGTTAGAGCTAAAATTAGCATGTTTAAAGTGATTTTCATGCTTCCAGGGGCTCGGGAAGTGAAATAAATACCATTTGGAGGCATTTAATGTTCGAGCAAAAACGGCTGATTTTCGACAAAAGAGATAACACCCCCCCATTACGTCATGCTTCAGAAATGTGGAAAATGGTCCGTTTTCAAATGTTTTATTTTTGAACGTCAGTTCACATTTGTAGGTGGATCATCAGTGTTAGAGCTAAAATTAGCATGTTTAAAGTGATTTTCATGCTTCCAGGGGCCCAAAACACAAGATTTATGGAATGGTTAAAAGTGCATGAAAATGGCCAATTTACTCACTCTGAGTTCTCAAAAAGGGTTTCTTCACCCCGGGAAGTTAATTAAATACCATTTGGAGGCATTTAATGTTCGAGCAAAAACGGCTGATTTTCGACAAAAGAGATAACACCCCCCCATTACGTCATGCTTCAGAAATGTGGAAAATGGTCCGTTTTCAAATATTTTATTTTTGAACGTCAGTTCACATTTGTAGGTGGATCATCAGTGTTAGAGCTAAAATTAGCATGTTTAAAGTGATTTTCATGCTTCCAGGGGCCCAAAACACAAGATTTATGGAATGGTTAAAAGTGCATGAAAATGGCCAATTTACTCACTCTGAGTTCTCAAAAAGGGTTTCTTCACCCCGGGAAGTTAATTAAATACCATTTGGAGGCATTTAATGTTCGAGCAAAAACGGCTGATTTTCGACAAAAGAGATAACACCCCCCCATTACGTCATGCTTCAGAAATGTGGAAAATGGTCCGTTTTCAAATGTTTTATTTTTGAACGTCAGTTCACATTTGTAGGTGGATCATCAGTGTTAGAGCTAAAATTAGCATGTTTAAAGTGATTTTCATGCTTCCAGGGGCTCGGGAAGTTAATTAAATACCATTTGGAGGCATTTAATGTTCGAGCAAAAACGGCAGATTTTTGACAAAAGAGATAACACCCCCCCATTACGTCATGCTTCAGAAATGTGGAAAATGGTCCGTTTTCAAATGTTTTATTTTTGAACGTCAGTTCACATTTGTAGGTGGATCATCAGTGTTAGAGCTAAAATTAGCATGTTTAAAGTGATTTTCATGCTTCCAGGGGCCCAAAACACAAGATTTATGGAATGGTTAAAAGTGCATGAAAATGGCCAATTTACTCACTCTGAGTTCTCAAAAAGGGTTTCTTCACCCCGGGAAGTTAATTAAATACCATTTGGAGGCATTTAATGTTCGAGCAAAAACGGCTGATTTTCGACAAAAGAGATAACACCCCCCCATTACGTCATGCTTCAGAAATGTGGAAAATGGTCCGTTTTCAAATGTTTTATTTTTGAACGTCAGTTCACATTTGTAGGTGGATCATCAGTGTTAGAGCTAAAATTAGCATGTTTAAAGTGATTTTCATGCTTCCAGGGGCTCGGGAAGTTAATTAAATACCATTTGGAGGCATTTAATGTTCGAGCAAAAACGGCTGATTTTCGACAAAAGAGATATAACCCCCCCATTACGTCATGCTTCAGAAATGTGGAAAATGGTCCGTTTTCAAATGTTTTATTTTTGAACGTCAGTTCACATTTGTAGGTGGATCATCAGTGTTAGAGCTAAAATTAGCATGTTTAAAGTGATTTTCATGCTTCCAGGGGCTCGGGAAGTTGATTAAATACCATTTGGAGGCATTTAATGTTCGAGCAAAAACGGCTGATTTTCGACAAAAGAGATAACACCCCCCCATTACGTCATGCTTCAGAAATGTGGAAAATGGTCCGTTTTCAAATGTTTTATTTTTGAACGTCAGTTCACATTTGTAGGTGGATCATCAGTGTTAGAGCTAAAATTAGCATGTTTAAAGTGATTTTCATGCTTCCAGGGGCCCAAAACACAAGATTAATGAAATGGTTAAAAGTGCATGAAAATGGCCAATTTACTCACTCTGAGTTCTCAAAAAGGGTTTCTTCACCCCGGGAAGTGAAATAAATACCATTTGGAGGCATTTAATGTTCGAGCAAAAACGGCTGATTTTCGACAAAAGAGATAACACCCCCCCATTACGTCATGCTTCAGAAATGTGGAAAATGGTCCGTTTTCAAATGTTTTATTTTTGAACGTCAGTTCACATTTGTAGGTGGATCATCAGTGTTAGAGCTAAAATTAGCATGTTTAAAGTGATTTTCATGCTTCCAGGGGCCCAAAACACACGATTAATGGAATGGTTAAAAGTGCATTAAAATGGCCAATTTACTCACTCTGAGTTCTCAAAAAGGGTTTCTTCACCCCGGGAAGTGAAATAAATACCATTTGGAGGCATTTAATGTTCGAGCAAAAACGGCTGATTTTCGACAAAAGAGATAACACCCCCCCATTATGTCATGCTTCAGAAATGTGGAAAATTGTCCGTTTTCAAATGTTTTATTTTTGAACGTCAGTTCTCATTTGTAGGTGGATCATCAGTGTTAGAGCTAAAATTAGCATGTTTAAAGTGATTTTCATGCTTCCAGGGGCTCGGGAAGTTAATTAAATACCATTTGGAGGCATTTAATGTTCGAGCAAAAACGGCTGATTTTCGACAAAAGAGATAACACCCCCCCCCATTACGTCATGCTTCAGAAATGTGGAAAATGGTCCGTTTTCAAATGTTTTATTTTTGAACGTCAGTTCACATTTGTAGGTGGATCATCAGTGTTAGAGCTAAAATTAGCATGTTTAAAGTGATTTTCATGCTTCCAGGGGCCCAAAACACAAGATTTATGGAATGGTTAAAAGTGCATGAAAATGGCCAATTTACTCACTCTGAGTTCTCAAAAAGGGTTTCTTCACCCCGGGAAGTGAAATAAATACCATTTGGAGGCATTTAATGTTCGAGCAAAAACGGCTGATTTTCGACAAAAGAGATAACACCCCCCCATTACGTCATGCTTCAGAAATGTGGAAAATGGTCCGTTTTCAAATGTTTTATTTTTGAACGTCAGTTCACATTTGTAGGTGGATCATCAGTGTTAGAGCTAAAATTAGCATGTTTAAAGTGATTTTCATGCTTCCAGGGGCTCGGGAAGTTAATTAAATACCATTTGGAGGCATTTATTGTTCGAGCAAAAACGGCTGATTTTCGACAAAAGAGATAACACCCCCCCATTACGTCATGCTTCAGAAATGTGGAAAATGGTCCGTTTTCAAATGTTTTATTTTTGAACGTCAGTTCACATTTGTAGGTGGATCATCAGTGTTAGAGCTAAAATTAGCATGTTTAAAGTGATTTTCATGCTTCCAGGGGCTCGGGAAGTTAATTAAATACCATTTGGAGGCATTTAATGTTCGAGCAAAAACGGCTGATTTTCGACAAAAGAGATATAACCCCCCCATTACGTCATGCTTCAGAAATGTGGAAAATGGTCCGTTTTCAAATGTTTTATTTTTGAACGTCAGTTCACATTTGTAGGTGGATCATCAGTGTTAGAGCTAAAATTAGCATGTTTAAAGTGATTTTCATGCTTCCAGGGGCTCGGGAAGTTGATTAAATACCATTTGGAGGCATTTAATGTTCGAGCAAAAACGGCTGATTTTCGACAAAAGAGATAACACCCCCCCATTACGTCATGCTTCAGAAATGTGGAAAATGGTCCGTTTTCAAATGTTTTATTTTTGAACGTCAGTTCACATTTGTAGGTGGATCATCAGTGTTAGAGCTAAAATTAGCATGTTTAAAGTGATTTTCATGCTTCCAGGGGCCCAAAACACAAGATTAATGGAATGGTTAAAAGTGCATGAAAATGGCCAATTTACTCACTCTGAGTTCTCAAAAAGGGTTTCTTCACCCCGGGAAGTGAAATAAATACCATTTGGAGGCATTTAATGTTCGAGCAAAAACGGCTGATTTTCGACAAAAGAGATAACACCCCCCCATTACGTCATGCTTCAGAAATGTGGAAAATGGTCCGTTTTCAAATGTTTTATTTTTGAACGTCAGTTCACATTTGTAGGTGGATCATCAGTGTTAGAGCTAAAATTAGCATGTTTAAAGTGATTTTCATGCTTCCAGGGGCCCAAAACACAAGATTAATGGAATGGTTAAAAGTGCATTAAAATGGCCAATTTACTCACTCTGAGTTCTCAAAAAGGGCTTCTTCACCCCGGGAAGTGAAATAAATACCATTTGGAGGCATTTAATGTTCGAGCAAAAACGGCTGATTTTCGACAAAAGAGATAACACCCCCCCATTATGTCATGCTTCAGAAATGTGGAAAATGGTCCGTTTTCAAATGTTTTATTTTTGAACGTCAGTTCACATTTGTAGGTGGATCATCAGTGTTAGAGCTAAAATTAGCATGTTTAAAGTGATTTTCATGCTTCCAGGGGCTCGGGAAGTTAATTAAATACCATTTGGAGGCATTTAATGTTCGAGCAAAAACGGCTGATTTTCGACAAAAGAGATAACACCCCCCCCATTACGTCATGCTTCAGAAATGTGGAAAATGGTCCGTTTTCAAATGTTTTATTTTTGAACGTCAGTTCACATTTGTAGGTGGATCATCAGTGTTAGAGCTAAAATTAGCATGTTTAAAGTGATTTTCATGCTTCCAGGGGCCCAAAACACAAGATTTATGGAATGGTTAAAAGTGCATGAAAATGGCCAATTTACTCACTCTGAGTTCTCAAAAAGGGTTTCTTCACCCCGGGAAGTGAAATAAATACCATTTGGAGGCATTTAATGTTCGAGCAAAAACGGCTGATTTTCGACAAAAGAGATAACACCCCCCCATTACGTCATGCTTCAGAAATGTGGAAAATGGTCCGTTTTCAAATGTTTTATTTTTGAACGTCAGTTCACATTTGTAGGTGGATCATCAGTGTTAGAGCTAAAATTAGCATGTTTAAAGTGATTTTCATGCTTCCAGGGGCTCGGGAAGTTAATTAAATACCATTTGGAGGCATTTATTGTTCGAGCAAAAACGGCTGATTTTCGACAAAAGAGATAACACCCCCCCATTACGTCATGCTTCAGAAATGTGGAAAATGGTCCGTTTTCAAATGTTTTATTTTTAAACGTCAGGTCACATTTGTAGGTGGATCATCAGTGTTAGAGCTAAAATTAGCATGTTTAAAGTGATTTTCATGCTTCCAGGGGCCCAAAACACAAGATTAATGGAATGGTTAAAAGTGCATGAAAATGGCCAATTTACTCACTCTGAGTTCTCAAAAAGGGTTTCTTCACCCCGGGAAGTGAAATAAATACCATTTGGAGGCATTTAATGTTCGAGCAAAAACGGCAGATTTTCGACAAAAGAGATAACACCCCCCCATTACGTCATGCTTCAGAAATGTGGAAAATGGTCCGTTTTCAAATGTTTTATTTTTGAACGTCAGTTCACATTTGTAGGTGGATCATCAGTGTTAGAGCTAAAATTAGCATGTTTAAAGTGATTTTCATGCTTCCAGGGGCTCGGGAAGTTAATTAAATACCATTTGGAGGCATTTAATGTTCGAGCAAAAATGGCTGATTTTCGACAAAAGAGATAACACCCCCCCCTTACGTCATGCTTCAGAAATGTGGAAAATGGTCCGTTTTCAAATGTTTTATTTTTGAACGTCAGTTCACATTTGTAGGTGGATCATCAGTGTTAGAGCTAAAATTAGCATGTTTAAAGTGATTTTCATGCTTCCAGGGGCCCAAAACACAAGATTTATGGAATGGTTGAAAGTGCATGAAAATGGCCAATTTACTCACTCTGAGTTCTCAAAAAGGGTTTCTTCACCTCGGGAAGTTAATTAAATACCATTTGGAGGCATTTAATGTTCGAGCAAAAACGGCTGATTTTCGACAAAAGAGATAACACCCCCCCATTACGTCATGCTTCAGAAATGTGGAAAATGGTCCGTTTTCAAATGTTTTATTTTTGAACGTCAGTTCACATTTGTAGGTGGATCATCAGTGTTAGAGCTAAAATTAGCATGTTTAAAGTGATTTTCATGCTTCCAGGGGCTCGGGAAGTTAATTAAATACCATTTGGAGGCATTTAATGTTCGAGCAAAAACGGCTGATTTTCGACAAAAGAGATAACACCCCCCCATTACGTCATGCTTCAGAAATGTGGAAAATGGTCCGTTTTCAAATGTTTTATTTTTGAACGTCAGTTCACATTTGTAGGTGGATCATCAGTGTTAGAGCTAAAATTAGCATGTTTAAAGTGATTTTCATGCTTCCAGGGGCCCAAAACACAAGATTTATGGAATGGTTAAAAGTGCATGAAAATGGCCAATTTACTCACTCTGAGTTCTCAAAAAGGGTTTCTTCACCCCGGGAAGTTAATTAAATACCATTTGGAGGCATTTAATGTTCGAGCAAAAACGGCTGATTTTCGACAAAAGAGATAACACCCCCCCATTACGTCATGCTTCAGAAATGTGGAAAATGGTCCGTTTTCAAATGTTTTATTTTTGAACGTCAGTTCACATTTGTAGGTGGATCATCAGTGTTAGAGCTAAAATTAGCATGTTTAAAGTGATTTTCATGCTTCCAGGGGCTCGGGAAGTTAATTAAATACCATTTGGAGGCATTTAATGTTCGAGCAAAAACGGCTGATTTTCGACAAAAGAGATAACACCCCCCCATTACGTCATGCTTCAGAATGTGGAAAATGGTCCGTTTTCAAATGTTTTATTTTTGAACGTCAGTTCACATTTGTAGGTGGATCATCAGTGTTAGAGCTAAAATTAGCATGTTTAAAGTGATTTTCATGCTTCCAGGGGCCCAAAACACAAGATTTATGGATTGGTTAAAAGTGCATGAAAATGGCCAATTTACTCACTCTGAGTTCTCAAAAAGGGTTTCTTCACCCCGGGAAGTTAATTAAATACCATTTGGAGGCATTTAATGTTCGAGCAAAAACGGCTGATTTTCGACAAAAGAGATAACACCCCCCCATTACGTCATGCTTCAGAAATGTGGAAAATGGTCCGTTTTCAAATGTTTTATTTTTGAACGTCAGTTCACATTTGTAGGTGGATCATCAGTGTTAGAGCTAAAATTAGCATGTTTAAAGTGATTTTCATGCTTCCAGGGGCTCGGGAAGTTAATTAAATACCATTTGGAGGCATTTAATGTTCGAGCAAAAACGGCTGATTTTCGACAAAAGAGATAACACCCCCCCATTACGTCATGCTTCAGAAATGTGGAAAATGGTCCGTTTTCAAATGTTTTATTTTTGAACGTCAGTTCACATTTGTAGGTGGATCATCAGTGTTAGAGCTAAAATTAGCATGTTTAAAGTGATGTTCATGCTTCCAGGGGCTCGGGAAGTTAAGTAAATACCATTTGGAGGCATTTAATGTTCGCGCAAAAACGGCTGATTTTCGACAAAAGAGATAACACCCCCGAATTACGTCATGCTTCAGAAATGTGGAAAATGGTCCGTTTTCAAATGTTTTATTTTTGAACGTCAGTTCACATTTGTAGGTGGATCATCAGTGTTAGAGCTAAAATTAGCATGTTTAAAGTGATTTTCATGCTTCCAGGGGCTCGGGAAGTGAAATAAATACCATTTGGAGGCATTTAATGTTCGAGCAAAAACGGCTGATTTTCGACAAAAGAGATAACACCCCCCCATTACGTCATGCTTCAGAAATGTGGAAAATGGTCCGTTTTCAAATGTTTTATTTTTGAACGTCAGTTCACATTTGTAGGTGGATCATCAGTGTTAGAGCTAAAATTAGCATGTTTAAAGTGATTTTCATGCTTCCAGGGGCCCAAAACACAAGATTTATGGAATGGTTAAAAGTGCATGAAAATGGCCAATTTACTCACTCTGAGTTCTCAAAAAGGGTTTCTTCACCCCGGGAAGTTAATTAAATACCATTTGGAGGCATTTAATGTTCGAGCAAAAACGGCTGATTTTCGATAAAAGAGATAACACCCCCCCATTACGTCATGCTTCAGAAATGTGGAAAATGGTCCGTTTTCAAATGTTTTATTTTTGAACGTCAGTTCACATTTGTAGGTGGATCATCAGTGTTAGAGCTAAAATTAGCATGTTTAAAGTGATTTTCATGCTTCCAGGGGCCCAAAACACAAGATTTATGGAATGGTTAAAAGTGCATGAAAATGGCCAATTTACTCACTCTGAGTTCTCAAAAAGGGTTTCTTCACCCCGGGAAGTTAATTAAATACCATTTGGAGGCATTTAATGTTCGAGCAAAAACGGCTGATTTTCGACAAAAGAGATAACACCCCCCCATTACGTCATGCTTCAGAAATGTGGAAAATGGTCCGTTTTCAAATGTTTTATTTTGAACGTCAGTTCACATTTGTAGGTGGATCATCAGTGTTAGAGCTAAAATTAGCATGTTTAAAGTCATTTTCATGCTTCCAGGGGCTCGGGAAGTTAATTAAATACCATTTGGAGGCATTTAATGTTCGAGCAAAAACGGCAGATTTTGACAAAAGAGATAACACCCCCCATTACGTCATGCTTCAGAAATGTGGAAAATGGTCCGTTTTCAAATGTTTTATTTTTGAACGTCAGTTCACATTTGTAGGTGGATCATCAGTGTTAGAGCTAAAATTAGCATGTTTAAAGTGATTTTCATGCTTCCAGGGGCCCAAAACACAAGATTAATGGAATGGTTAAAAGTGCATGAAAATGGCCAATTTACTCACTCTGAGTTCTCAAAAAGGGTTTCTTCACCCCGGGAAGTGAAATAAATACCATTTGGAGGCATTTAATGTTCGAGCAAAAACGGCTGATTTTCGACAAAAGAGATAACACCCCCCCATTACGTCATGCTTCAGAAATGTGGAAAATGGTCCGTTTTCAAATGTTTTATTTTTGAACGTCAGTTCACATTTGTAGGTGGATCATCAGTGTTAGAGCTAAAATTAGCATGTTTAAAGTGATTTTCATTCTTCCAGGGGCCCAAAACACAAGATTTATGGAATGGTTAAAAGTGCATGAAAATGGCAATTTACTCACTCTGAGTTCTCAAAAAGGGTTTCTTCACCCCGGGAAGTTAAATAAATACCATTTGGAGGCATTTAATGTTCAAGCAAAAACAGCTGATTTTCGACAAAAGAGATAACACCCCCCCATTACGTCATGCTTCAGAAATGTGGAAAATGGTCCGTTTCAAATGTTTTATTTTTGAACGTCAGTTCACATTTGTAGGTGGATCATCAGTGTTAGAGCTAAAATTAGCATGTTTAAAGTGATTTTCATGCTTCCAGGGGCTCGGGAAGTTAATTAAATACCATTTGGAGGCATTTAATGTTCGAGCAAAAACGGCTGATTTTCGACAAAAGAGATTACACCCCCCCATTACGTCATGCTTCAGAAATGTGGAAAATGGTCCGTTTTCAAATGTTTTATTTTGAACGTCAGTTCACATTTGTAGGTGGATCATCAGTGTTAGAGCTAAAATTAGCATGTTTAAAGTGATTTTCATGCTTCCAGGGGCTCGGGAAGTGAAATAAATACCATTTGGAGGAATTTAATGTTCGAGCAAAAACGGCTGATTTTCGACAAAAGAGATAACACCCCCCCATTACGTCATGCTTCAGAAATGTGGAAAATGGTCCGTTTTCAAATGTTTTATTTTTGAACGTCAGTTCACATTTGTAGGTGGATCATCAGTGTTAGAGCTAAAATTAGCATGTTTAAAGTGATTTTCATGCTTCCAGGGGCTCGGGAAGTTAATTAAATACCATTTGGAGGCATTTAATGTTCGAGCAAAAACGGCTGATTTTCGACAAAAGAGATAACACCCCCCCATTACGTCATGCTTCAGAAATGTGGAAAATGGTCCGTTTTCAAATGTTTTATTTTTGAACGTCAGTTCACATTTGTAGGTGGATCATCAGTGTTAGAGCTAAAATTAGCATGTTTAAAGTGATTTTCATGCTTCCAGGGGCCCAAAACACAAGATTTATGGATTGGTTAAAAGTGCATGAAAATGGCCAATTTACTCACTCTGAGTTCTCAAAAAGGGTTTCTTCACCCCGGGAAGTTAATTAAATACCATTTGGAGGCATTTAATGTTCGAGCAAAAACGGCTGATTTTCGACAAAAGAGATAACACCCCCCCATTACGTCATGCTTCAGAAATGTGGAAAATGGTCCGTTTTCAAATGTTTTATTTTTGAACGTCAGTTCACATTTGTAGGTGGATCATCAGTGTTAGAGCTAAAATTAGCATGTTTAAAGTGATTTTCATGCTTCCAGGGGCTCGGGAAGTTAATTAAATACCATTTGGAGGCATTTAATGTTCGAGCAAAAACGGCTGATTTTCGACAAAAGAGATAACACCCCCCCATTACGTCATGCTTCAGAAATGTGGAAAATGGTCCGTTTTCAAATGTTTTATTTTTGAACGTCAGTTCACATTTGTAGGTGGATCATCAGTGTTAGAGCTAAAATTAGCATGTTTAAAGTGATTTTCATGCTTCCAGGGGCTCGGGAAGTTAAGTAAATACCATTTGGAGGCATTTAATGTTCGCGCAAAAACGGCTGATTTTCGACAAAAGAGATAACACCCCCCCATTACGTCATGCTTCAGAAATGTGGAAAATGGTCCGTTTTCAAATGTTTTATTTTTGAACGTCAGTTCACATTTGTAGGTGGATCATCAGTGTTAGAGCTAAAATTAGCATGTTTAAAGTGATTTTCATGCTTCCAGGGGCTCGGGAAGTGAAATAAATACCATTTGGAGGCATTTAATGTTCGAGCAAAAACGGCTGATTTTCGACAAAAGAGATAACACCCCCCCATTACGTCATGCTTCAGAAATGTGGAAAATGGTCCGTTTTCAAATGTTTTATTTTTGAACGTCAGTTCACATTTGTAGGTGGATCATCAGTGTTAGAGCTAAAATTAGCATGTTTAAAGTGATTTTCATGCTTCCAGGGGCCCAAAACACAAGATTTATGGAATGGTTAAAAGTGCATGAAAATGGCCAATTTACTCACTCTGAGTTCTCAAAAAGGGTTTCTTCACCCCGGGAAGTTAATTAAATACCATTTGGAGGCATTTAATGTTCGAGCAAAAACGGCTGATTTTCGACAAAAGAGATAACACCCCCCCATTACGTCATGCTTCAGAAATGTGGAAAATGGTCCGTTTTCAAATGTTTTATTTTTGAACGTCAGTTCACATTTGTAGGTGGATCATCAGTGTTAGAGCTAAAATTAGCATGTTTAAAGTGATTTTCATGCTTCCAGGGGCCCAAAACACAAGATTTATGGAATGGTTAAAAGTGCATGAAAATGGCCAATTTACTCACTCTGAGTTCTCAAAAAGGGTTTCTTCACCCCGGGAAGTTAATTAAATACCATTTGGAGGCATTTAATGTTCGAGCAAAAACGGCTGATTTTCGACAAAAGAGATAACACCCCCCCATTACGTCATGCTTCAGAAATGTGGAAAATGGTCCGTTTTCAAATGTTTTATTTTTGAACGTCAGTTCACATTTGTAGGTGGATCATCAGTGTTAGAGCTAAAATTAGCATGTTTAAAGTGATTTTCATGCTTCCAGGGGCTCGGGAAGTTAATTAAATACCATTTGGAGGCATTTAATGTTCGAGCAAAAACGGCAGATTTTTGACAAAAGAGATAACACCCCCCCATTACGTCATGCTTCAGAAATGTGGAAAATGGTCCGTTTTCAAATGTTTTATTTTTGAACGTCAGTTCACATTTGTAGGTGGATCATCAGTGTTAGAGCTAAAATTAGCATGTTTAAAGTGATTTTCATGCTTCCAGGGGCCCAAAACACAAGATTTATGGAATGGTTAAAAGTGCATGAAAATGGCCAATTTACTCACTCTGAGTTCTCAAAAAGGGTTTCTTCACCCCGGGAAGTTAATTAAATACCATTTGGAGGCATTTAATGTTCGAGCAAAAACGGCTGATTTTCGACAAAAGAGATAACACCCCCCCATTACGTCATGCTTCAGAAATGTGGAAAATGGTCCGTTTTCAAATGTTTTATTTTTGAACGTCAGTTCACATTTGTAGGTGGATCATCAGTGTTAGAGCTAAAATTAGCATGTTTAAAGTGATTTTCATGCTTCCAGGGGCTCGGGAAGTTAATTAAATACCATTTGGAGGCATTTAATGTTCGAGCAAAAATGGCTGATTTTCGACAAAAGAGATATAACCCCCCCATTACGTCATGATTCAGAAATGTGGAAAATGGTCCGTTTTCAAATGTTTTATTTTTGAACGTCAGTTCACATTTGTAGGTGGATCATCAGTGTTAGAGCTAAAATTAGCATGTTTAAAGTGATTTTCATGCTTCCAGGGGCTCGGGAAGTTGATTAAATACCATTTGGAGGCATTTAATGTTCGAGCAAAAACGGCTGATTTTCGACAAAAGAGATAACACCCCCCCATTACGTCATGCTTCAGAAATGTGGAAAATGGTCCGTTTTCAAATGTTTTATTTTTGAACGTCAGTTCACATTTGTAGGTGGATCATCAGTGTTAGAGCTAAAATTAGCATGTTTAAAGTGATTTTCATGCTTCCAGGGGCCCAAAACACAAGATTAATGGAATGGTTAAAAGTGCATGAAAATGGCCAATTTACTCACTCTGAGTTCTCAAAAAGGGTTTCTTCACCCCGGGAAGTGAAATAAATACCATTTGGAGGCATTTAATGTTCGAGCAAAAACGGCTGATTTTCGACAAAAGAGATAACACCCCCCCATTACGTCATGCTTCAGAAATGTGGAAAATGGTCCGTTTTCAAATGTTTTATTTTTGAACGTCAGTTCACATTTGTAGGTGGATCATCAGTGTTAGAGCTAAAATTAGCATGTTTAAAGTGATTTTCATGCTTCCAGGGGCCCAAAACACAAGATTAATGGAATGGTTAAAAGTGCATTAAAATGGCCAATTTACTCACTCTGAGTTCTCAAAAAGGGTTTCTTCACCCCGGGAAGTGAAATAAATACCATTTGGAGGCATTTAATGTTCGAGCAAAAACGGCTGATTTTCGACAAAAGAGATAACACCCCCCCATTATGTCATGCTTCAGAAATGTGGAAAATGGTCCGTTTTCAAATGTTTTATTTTTGAACGTCAGTTCACATTTGTAGGTGGATCATCAGTGTTAGAGCTAAAATTAGCATGTTTAAAGTGATTTTCATGCTTCCAGGGGCTCGGGAAGTTAATTAAATACCATTTGGAGGCATTTAATGTTCGAGCAAAAACGGCTGATTTTCGACAAAAGAGATAACACCCCCCCCCCATTACGTCATGCTTCAGAAATGTGGAAAATGGTCCGTTTTCAAATGTTTTATTTTTGAACGTCAGTTCACATTTGTAGGTGGATCATCAGTGTTAGAGCTAAAATTAGCATGTTTAAAGTGATTTTCATGCTTCCAGGGGCCCAAAACACAAGATTTATGGAATGGTTAAAAGTGCATGAAAATGGCCAATTTACTCACTCTGAGTTCTCAAAAAGGGTTTCTTCACCCCGGGAAGTGAAATAAATACCATTTGGAGGCATTTAATGTTCGAGCAAAAACGGCTGATTTTCGACAAAAGAGATAACACCCCCCCATTACGTCATGCTTCAGAAATGTGGAAAATGGTCCGTTTTCAAATGTTTTATTTTTGAACGTCAGTTCACATTTGTAGGTGGATCATCAGTGTTAGAGCTAAAATTAGCATGTTTAAAGTGATTTTCATGCTTCCAGGGGCTCGGGAAGTTAATTAAATACCATTTGGAGGCATTTATTGTTCGAGCAAAAACGGCTGATTTTCGACAAAAGAGATAACACCCCCCCATTACGTCATGCTTCAGAAATGTGGAAAATGGTCCGTTTTCAAATGTTTTATTTTTGAACGTCAGTTCACATTTGTAGGTGGATCATCAGTGTTAGAGCTAAAATTAGCATGTTTAAAGTGATTTTCATGCTTCCAGGGGCTCGGGAAGTTAATTAAATACCATTTGGAGGCATTTAATGTTCGAGCAAAAACGGCTGATTTTCGACAAAAGAGATATAACCCCCCCATTACGTCATGCTTCAGAAATGTGGAAAATGGTCCGTTTTCAAATGTTTTATTTTTGAACGTCAGTTCACATTTGTAGGTGGATCATCAGTGTTAGAGCTAAAATTAGCATGTTTAAAGTGATTTTCATGCTTCCAGGGGCTCGGGAAGTTGATTAAATACCATTTGGAGGCATTTAATGTTCGAGCAAAAACGGCTGATTTTCGACAAAAGAGATAACACCCCCCCATTACGTCATGCTTCAGAAATGTGGAAAATGGTCCGTTTTCAAATGTTTTATTTTTGAACGTCAGTTCACATTTGTAGGTGGATCATCAGTGTTAGAGCTAAAATTAGCATGTTTAAAGTGATTTTCATGCTTCCAGGGGCCCAAAACACAAGATTAATGGAATGGTTAAAAGTGCATTAAAATGGCCAATTTACTCACTCTGAGTTCTCAAAAAGGGTTTCTTCACCCCGGGAAGTGAAATAAATACCATTTGGAGGCATTTAATGTTCGAGCAAAAACGGCTGATTTTCGACAAAAGAGATAACACCCCCCCATTATGTCATGCTTCAGAAATGTGGAAAATGGTCCGTTTTCAAATGTTTTATTTTTGAACGTCAGTTCACATTTGTAGGTGGATCATCAGTGTTAGAGCTAAAATTAGCATGTTTAAAGTGATTTTCATGCTTCCAGGGGCTCGGGAAGTTAATTAAATACCATTTGGAGGCATTTAATGTTCGAGCAAAAACGGCTGATTTTCGACAAAAGAGATAACACCCCCCCCCATTACGTCATGCTTCAGAAATGTGGAAAATGGTCCGTTTTCAAATGTTTTATTTTTGAACGTCAGTTCACATTTGTAGGTGGATCATCAGTGTTAGAGCTAAAATTAGCAAGTTTAAAGTGATTTTCATGCTTCCAGGGGCCCAAAACACAAGATTTATGGAATGGTTAAAAGTGCATGAAAATGGCCAATTTACTCACTCTGAGTTCTCAAAAAGGGTTTCTTCACCCCGGGAAGTGAAATAAATACCATTTGGAGGCATTTAATGTTCGAGCAAAAACGGCTGATTTTCGACAAAAGAGATAACACCCCCCCATTACGTCATGCTTCAGAAATGTGGAAAATGGTCCGTTTTCAAATGTTTTATTTTTGAACGTCAGTTCACATTTGTAGGTGGATCATCAGTGTTAGAGCTAAAATTAGCATGTTTAAAGTGATTTTCATGCTTCCAGGGGCTCGGGAAGTTAATTAAATACCATTTGGAGGCATTTATTGTTCGAGCAAAAACGGCTGATTTTCGACAAAAGAGATAACACCCCCCCATTACGTCATGCTTCAGAAATGTTGAAAATGGTCCGTTTTCAAATGTTTTATTTTTGAACGTCAGTTCACATTTGTAGGTGGATCATCAGTGTTAGAGCTAAAATTAGCATGTTTAAAGTGATTTTCATGCTTCCAGGGGCCCAAAACACAAGATTAATGGAATGGTTAAAAGGGCATGAAAATGGCCAATTTACTCACTCTGAGTTCTCAAAAAGGGTTTCTTCACCCCGGGAAGTGAAATAAATACCATTTGGAGGCATTTAATGTTCGAGCAAAAACGGCAGATTTTCGACAAAAGAGATAACACCCCCCCATTACGTCATGCTTCAGAAATGTGGAAAATGGTCCGTTTTCAAATGTTTTATTTTTGAACGTCAGTTCACATTTGTAGGTGGATCATCAGTGTTAGAGCTAAAATTAGCATGTTTAAAGTGATTTTCATGCTTCCAGTGGCTCGGGAAGTTAATTAAATACCATTTGGAGGCATTTAATGTTCGAGCAAAAACGGCTGATTTTCGACAAAAGAGATAACACCCCCCCATTACGTCATGCTTCAGAAATGTGGAAAATGGTCCGTTTTCAAATGTTTTATTTTTGAACGTCAGTTCACATTTGTAGGTGGATCATCAGTGTTAGAGCTAAAATTAGCATGTTTAAAGTGATTTTCATGCTTCCAGGGGCCCAAAACACAAGATTTATGGAATGGTTGAAAGTGCATGAAAATGGCCAATTTACTCACTCTGAGTTCTCAAAAAGGGTTTCTTCACCTCGGGAAGTTAATTAAATACCATTTGGAGGCATTTAATGTTCGAGCAAAAACGGCTGATTTTCGACAAAAGAGATAACACCCCCCCATTACGTCATGCTTCAGAAATGTGGAAAATGGTCCGTTTTCAAATGTTTTATTTTTGAACGTCAGTTCACATTTGTAGGTGGATCATCAGTGTTAGAGCTAAAATTAGCATGTTTAAAGTGATTTTCATGCTTCCAGGGGCTCGGGAAGTTAATTAAATACCATTTGGAGGCATTTAATGTTCGAGCAAAAACGGCTGATTTTCGACAAAAGAGATAACACCCCCCCATTACGTCATGCTTCAGAAATGTGGAAAATGGTCCGTTTTCAAATGTTTTATTTTTGAACGTCAGTTCACATTTGTAGGTGGATCATCAGTGTTAGAGCTAAAATTAGCATGTTTAAAGTGATTTTCATGCTTCCAGGGGCTCGGGAAGTTAATTAAATACCATTTGGAGGCATTTAATGTTCGAGCAAAAACGGCTGATTTTCGACAAAAGAGATTACACCCCCCCATTACGTCATGCTTCAGAAATGTGGAAAATGGTCCGTTTTCAAATGTTTTATTTTTGAACGTCAGTTCACATTTGTAGGTGGATCATCAGTGTTAGAGCTAAAATTAGCATGTTTAAAGTGATTTTCATGCTTCCAGGGGCTCGGGAAGTTAATTAAATACCATTTGGAGGCATTTAATGTTCGAGCAAAAACGGCTGATTTTCGACAAAAGAGATAACACCCCCCCATTACGTCATGCTTCAGAAATGTGGAAAATGGTCCGTTTTCAAATGTTTTATTTTTGAACGTCAGTTCACATTTGTAGGTGGATCATCAGTGTTAGAGCTAAAATTAGCATGTTTAAAGTGATTTTCATGCTTCCAGGGGCCCAAAACACAAGATTAATGGAATGGTTAAAAGTGCATTAAAATGGCCAATTTACTCACTCTGAGTTCTCAAAAAGGGTTTCTTCACCCCGGGAAGTGAAATAAATACCATTTGGAGGCATTTAATGTTCGAGCAAAAACGGCTGATTTTCGACAAAAGAGATAACACCCCCCCATTATGTCATGCTTCAGAAATGTGGAAAATGGTCCGTTTTCAAATGTTTTATTTTTGAACGTCAGTTCACATTTGTAGGTGGATCATCAGTGTTAGAGCTAAAATTAGCATGTTTAAAGTGATTTTCATGCTTCCAGGGGCTCGGGAAGTTAATTAAATACCATTTGGAGGCATTTAATGTTCGAGCAAAAACGGCTGATTTTCGACAAAAGAGATAACACCCCCCCCCATTACGTCATGCTTCAGAAATGTGGAAAATGGTCCGTTTTCAAATGTTTTATTTTTGAACGTCAGTTCACATTTGTAGGTGGATCATCAGTGTTAGAGCTAAAATTAGCATGTTTAAAGTGATTTTCATGCTTCCAGGGGCCCAAAACACAAGATTTATGGAATGGTTAAAAGTGCATGAAAATGGCCAATTTACTCACTCTGAGTTCTCAAAAAGGGTTTCTTCACCCCGGGAAGTGAAATAAATACCATTTGGAGGCATTTAATGTTCGAGCAAAAACGGCTGATTTTCGACAAAAGAGATAACACCCCCCCATTACGTCATGCTTCAGAAATGTGGAAAATGGTCCGTTTTCAAATGTTTTATTTTTGAACGTCAGTTCACATTTGTAGGTGGATCATCAGTGTTAGAGCTAAAATTAGCATGTTTAAAGTGATTTTCATGCTTCCAGGGGCTCGGGAAGTTAATTAAATACCATTTGGAGGCATTTATTGTTCGAGCAAAAACGGCTGATTTTCGACAAAAGAGATAACACCCCCCCATTACGTCATGCTTCAGAAATGTGGAAAATGGTCCGTTTTCAAATGTTTTATTTTTGAACGTCAGTTCACATTTGTAGGTGGATCATCAGTGTTAGAGCTAAAATTAGCATGTTTAAAGTGATTTTCATGCTTCCAGGGGCTCGGGAAGTTAATTAAATACCATTTGGAGGCATTTAATGTTCGAGCAAAAACGGCTGATTTTCGACAAAAGAGATAACACCCCCCCATTACGTCATGCTTCAGAAATGTGGAAAATGGTCCGTTTTCAAATGTTTTATTTTTGAACGTCAGTTCACATTTGTAGGTGGATCATCAGTGTTAGAGCTAAAATTAGCATGTTTAAAGTCATTTTCATGCTTCCAGGGGCTCGGGAAGTTAATTAAATACCATTTGGAGGCATTTAATGTTCGAGCAAAAACGGCAGATTTTTGACAAAAGAGATAACACCCCCCATTACGTCATGCTTCAGAAATGTGGAAAATGGTCCGTTTTCAAATGTTTTATTTTTGAACGTCAGTTCACATTTGTAGGTGGATCATCAGTGTTAGAGCTAAAATTAGCATGTTTAAAGTGATTTTCATGCTTCCAGGGGCCCAAAACACAAGATTAATGGAATGGTTAAAAGTGCATGAAAATGGCCAATTTACTCACTCTGAGTTCTCAAAAAGGGTTTCTTCACCCCGGGAAGTGAAATAAATACCATTTGGAGGCATTTAATGTTCGAGCAAAAACGGCTGATTTTCGACAAAAGAGATAACACCCCCCCATTACGTCATGCTTCAGAAATGTGGAAAATGGTCCGTTTTCAAATGTTTTATTTTTGAACGTCAGTTCACATTTGTAGGTGGATCATCAGTGTTAGAGCTAAAATTAGCATGTTTAAAGTGATTTTCATTCTTCCAGGGGCCCAAAACACAAGATTTATGGAATGGTTAAAAGTGCATGAAAATGGCCAATTTACTCACTCTGAGTTCTCAAAAAGGGTTTCTTCACCCCGGGAAGTTAAATAAATACCATTTGGAGGCATTTAATGTTCAAGCAAAAACAGCTGATTTTCGACAAAAGAGATAACACCCCCCCATTACGTCATGCTTCAGAAATGTGGAAAATGGTCCGTTTTCAAATGTTTTATTTTTGAACGTCAGTTCACATTTGTAGGTGGATCATCAGTGTTAGAGCTAAAATTAGCATGTTTAAAGTGATTTTCATGCTTCCAGGGGCTCGGGAAGTTAATTAAATACCATTTGGAGGCATTTAATGTTCGAGCAAAAACGGCTGATTTTCGACAAAAGAGATTACACCCCCCCATTACGTCATGCTTCAGAAATGTGGAAAATGGTCCGTTTTCAAATGTTTTATTTTTGAACGTCAGTTCACATTTGTAGGTGGATCATCAGTGTTAGAGCTAAAATTAGCATGTTTAAAGTGATTTTCATGCTTCCAGGGGCTCGGGAAGTGAAATAAATACCATTTGGAGGAATTTAATGTTCGAGCAAAAACGGCTGATTTTCGACAAAAGAGATAACACCCCCCCATTACGTCATGCTTCAGAAATGTGGAAAATGGTCCGTTTTCAAATGTTTTATTTTTGAACGTCAGTTCACATTTGTAGGTGGATCATCAGTGTTAGAGCTAAAATTAGCATGTTTAAAGTGATTTTCATGCTTCCAGGGGCTCGGGAAGTTAATTAAATACCATTTGGAGGCATTTAATGTTCGAGCAAAAACGGCTGATTTTCGACAAAAGAGATAACACCCCCCCATTACGTCATGCTTCAGAAATGTGGAAAATGGTCCGTTTTCAAATGTTTTATTTTTGAACGTCAGTTCACATTTGTAGGTGGATCATCAGTGTTAGAGCTAAAATTAGCATGTTTAAAGTGATTTTCATGCTTCCAGGGGCCCAAAACACAAGATTTATGGATTGGTTAAAAGTGCATGAAAATGGCCAATTTACTCACTCTGAGTTCTCAAAAAGGGTTTCTTCACCCCGGGAAGTTAATTAAATACCATTTGGAGGCATTTAATGTTCGAGCAAAAACGGCTGATTTTCGACAAAAGAGATAACACCCCCCCATTACGTCATGCTTCAGAAATGTGGAAAATGGTCCGTTTTCAAATGTTTTATTTTTGAACGTCAGTTCACATTTGTAGGTGGATCATCAGTGTTAGAGCTAAAATTAGCATGTTTAAAGTGATTTTCATGCTTCCAGGGGCTCGGGAAGTTAATTAAATACCATTTGGAGGCATTTAATGTTCGAGCAAAAACGGCTGATTTTCGACAAAAGAGATAACACCCCCCCATTACGTCATGCTTCAGAAATGTGGAAAATGGTCCGTTTTCAAATGTTTTATTTTTGAACGTCAGTTCACATTTGTAGGTGGATCATCAGTGTTAGAGCTAAAATTAGCATGTTTAAAGTGATTTTCATGCTTCCAGGGGCTCGGGAAGTTAAGTAAATACCATTTGGAGGCATTTAATGTTCGCGCAAAAACGGCTGATTTTCGACAAAAGAGATAACACCCCCCCATTACGTCATGCTTCAGAAATGTGGAAAATGGTCCGTTTTCAAATGTTTTATTTTTGAACGTCAGTTCACATTTGTAGGTGGATCATCAGTGTTAGAGCTAAAATTAGCATGTTTAAAGTGATTTTCATGCTTCCAGGGGCTCGGGAAGTGAAATAAATACCATTTGGAGGCATTTAATGTTCGAGCAAAAACGGCTGATTTTCGACAAAAGAGATAACACCCCCCCATTACGTCATGCTTCAGAAATGTGGAAAATGGTCCGTTTTCAAATGTTTTATTTTTGAACGTCAGTTCACATTTGTAGGTGGATCATCAGTGTTAGAGCTAAAATTAGCATGTTTAAAGTGATTTTCATGCTTCCAGGGGCCCAAAACACAAGATTTATGGAATGGTTAAAAGTGCATGAAAATGGCCAATTTACTCACTCTGAGTTCTCAAAAAGGGTTTCTTCACCCCGGGAAGTTAATTAAATACCATTTGGAGGCATTTAATGTTCGAGCAAAAACGGCTGATTTTCGACAAAAGAGATAACACCCCCCCATTACGTCATGCTTCAGAAATGTGGAAAATGGTCCGTTTTCAAATGTTTTATTTTTGAACGTCAGTTCACATTTGTAGGTGGATCATCAGTGTTAGAGCTAAAATTAGCATGTTTAAAGTGATTTTCATGCTTCCAGGGGCCCAAAACACAAGATTTATGGAATGGTTAAAAGTGCATGAAAATGGCCAATTTACTCACTCTGAGTTCTCAAAAAGGGTTTCTTCACCCCGGGAAGTTAATTAAATACCATTTGGAGGCATTTAATGTTCGAGCAAAAACGGCTGATTTTCGACAAAAGAGATAACACCCCCCCATTACGTCATGCTTCAGAAATGTGGAAAATGGTCCGTTTTCAAATGTTTTATTTTTGAACGTCAGTTCACATTTGTAGGTGGATCATCAGTGTTAGAGCTAAAATTAGCATGTTTAAAGTGATTTTCATGCTTCCAGGGGCTCGGGAAGTTAATTAAATACCATTTGGAGGCATTTAATGTTCGAGCAAAAACGGCAGATTTTTGACAAAAGAGATAACACCCCCCCATTACGTCATGCTTCAGAAATGTGGAAAATGGTCCGTTTTCAAATGTTTTATTTTTGAACGTCAGTTCACATTTGTAGGTGGATCATCAGTGTTAGAGCTAAAATTAGCATGTTTAAAGTGATTTTCATGCTTCCAGGGGCCCAAAACACAAGATTTATGGAATGGTTAAAAGTGCATGAAAATGGCCAATTTACTCACTCTGAGTTCTCAAAAAGGGTTTCTTCACCCCGGGAAGTTAATTAAATACCATTTGGAGGCATTTAATGTTCGAGCAAAAACGGCTGATTTTCGACAAAAGAGATAACACCCCCCCATTACGTCATGCTTCAGAAATGTGGAAAATGGTCCGTTTTCAAATGTTTTATTTTTGAACGTCAGTTCACATTTGTAGGTGGATCATCAGTGTTAGAGCTAAAATTAGCATGTTTAAAGTGATTTTCATGCTTCCAGGGGCTCGGGAAGTTAATTAAATACCATTTGGAGGCATTTAATGTTCGAGCAAAAATGGCTGATTTTCGACAAAAGAGATATAACCCCCCCATTACGTCATGATTCAGAAATGTGGAAAATGGTCCGTTTTCAAATGTTTTATTTTTGAACGTCAGTTCACATTTGTAGGTGGATCATCAGTGTTAGAGCTAAAATTAGCATGTTTAAAGTGATTTTCATGCTTCCAGGGGCTCGGGAAGTTGATTAAATACCATTTGGAGGCATTTAATGTTCGAGCAAAAACGGCTGATTTTCGACAAAAGAGATAACACCCCCCCATTACGTCATGCTTCAGAAATGTGGAAAATGGTCCGTTTTCAAATGTTTTATTTTTGAACGTCAGTTCACATTTGTAGGTGGATCATCAGTGTTAGAGCTAAAATTAGCATGTTTAAAGTGATTTTCATGCTTCCAGGGGCCCAAAACACAAGATTAATGGAATGGTTAAAAGTGCATGAAAATGGCCAATTTACTCACTCTGAGTTCTCAAAAAGGGTTTCTTCACCCCGGGAAGTGAAATAAATACCATTTGGAGGCATTTAATGTTCGAGCAAAAACGGCTGATTTTCGACAAAAGAGATAACACCCCCCCATTACGTCATGCTTCAGAAATGTGGAAAATGGTCCGTTTTCAAATGTTTTATTTTTGAACGTCAGTTCACATTTGTAGGTGGATCATCAGTGTTAGAGCTAAAATTAGCATGTTTAAAGTGATTTTCATGCTTCCAGGGGCCCAAAACACAAGATTAATGGAATGGTTAAAAGTGCATTAAAATGGCCAATTTACTCACTCTGAGTTCTCAAAAAGGGTTTCTTCACCCCGGGAAGTGAAATAAATACCATTTGGAGGCATTTAATGTTCGAGCAAAAACGGCTGATTTTCGACAAAAGAGATAACACCCCCCCATTATGTCATGCTTCAGAAATGTGGAAAATGGTCCGTTTTCAAATGTTTTATTTTTGAACGTCAGTTCACATTTGTAGGTGGATCATCAGTGTTAGAGCTAAAATTAGCATGTTTAAAGTGATTTTCATGCTTCCAGGGGCTCGGGAAGTTAATTAAATACCATTTGGAGGCATTTAATGTTCGAGCAAAAACGGCTGATTTTCGACAAAAGAGATAACACCCCCCCCCCATTACGTCATGCTTCAGAAATGTGGAAAATGGTCCGTTTTCAAATGTTTTATTTTTGAACGTCAGTTCACATTTGTAGGTGGATCATCAGTGTTAGAGCTAAAATTAGCATGTTTAAAGTGATTTTCATGCTTCCAGGGGCCCAAAACACAAGATTTATGGAATGGTTAAAAGTGCATGAAAATGGCCAATTTACTCACTCTGAGTTCTCAAAAAGGGTTTCTTCACCCCGGGAAGTGAAATAAATACCATTTGGAGGCATTTAATGTTCGAGCAAAAACGGCTGATTTTCGACAAAAGAGATAACACCCCCCCATTACGTCATGCTTCAGAAATGTGGAAAATGGTCCGTTTTCAAATGTTTTATTTTTGAACGTCAGTTCACATTTGTAGGTGGATCATCAGTGTTAGAGCTAAAATTAGCATGTTTAAAGTGATTTTCATGCTTCCAGGGGCTCGGGAAGTTAATTAAATACCATTTGGAGGCATTTATTGTTCGAGCAAAAACGGCTGATTTTCGACAAAAGAGATAACACCCCCCCATTACGTCATGCTTCAGAAATGTGGAAAATGGTCCGTTTTCAAATGTTTTATTTTTGAACGTCAGTTCACATTTGTAGGTGGATCATCAGTGTTAGAGCTAAAATTAGCATGTTTAAAGTGATTTTCATGCTTCCAGGGGCTCGGGAAGTTAATTAAATACCATTTGGAGGCATTTAATGTTCGAGCAAAAACGGCTGATTTTCGACAAAAGAGATATAACCCCCCCATTACGTCATGCTTCAGAAATGTGGAAAATGGTCCGTTTTCAAATGTTTTATTTTTGAACGTCAGTTCACATTTGTAGGTGGATCATCAGTGTTAGAGCTAAAATTAGCATGTTTAAAGTGATTTTCATGCTTCCAGGGGCTCGGGAAGTTGATTAAATACCATTTGGAGGCATTTAATGTTCGAGCAAAAACGGCTGATTTTCGACAAAAGAGATAACACCCCCCCATTACGTCATGCTTCAGAAATGTGGAAAATGGTCCGTTTTCAAATGTTTTATTTTTGAACGTCAGTTCACATTTGTAGGTGGATCATCAGTGTTAGAGCTAAAATTAGCATGTTTAAAGTGATTTTCATGCTTCCAGGGGCCCAAAACACAAGATTAATGGAATGGTTAAAAGTGCATTAAAATGGCCAATTTACTCACTCTGAGTTCTCAAAAAGGGTTTCTTCACCCCGGGAAGTGAAATAAATACCATTTGGAGGCATTTAATGTTCGAGCAAAAACGGCTGATTTTCGACAAAAGAGATAACACCCCCCCATTATGTCATGCTTCAGAAATGTGGAAAATGGTCCGTTTTCAAATGTTTTATTTTTGAACGTCAGTTCACATTTGTAGGTGGATCATCAGTGTTAGAGCTAAAATTAGCATGTTTAAAGTGATTTTCATGCTTCCAGGGGCTCGGGAAGTTAATTAAATACCATTTGGAGGCATTTAATGTTCGAGCAAAAACGGCTGATTTTCGACAAAAGAGATAACACCCCCCCCCATTACGTCATGCTTCAGAAATGTGGAAAATGGTCCGTTTTCAAATGTTTTATTTTTGAACGTCAGTTCACATTTGTAGGTGGATCATCAGTGTTAGAGCTAAAATTAGCAAGTTTAAAGTGATTTTCATGCTTCCAGGGGCCCAAAACACAAGATTTATGGAATGGTTAAAAGTGCATGAAAATGGCCAATTTACTCACTCTGAGTTCTCAAAAAGGGTTTCTTCACCCCGGGAAGTGAAATAAATACCATTTGGAGGCATTTAATGTTCGAGCAAAAACGGCTGATTTTCGACAAAAGAGATAACACCCCCCCATTACGTCATGCTTCAGAAATGTGGAAAATGGTCCGTTTTCAAATGTTTTATTTTTGAACGTCAGTTCACATTTGTAGGTGGATCATCAGTGTTAGAGCTAAAATTAGCATGTTTAAAGTGATTTTCATGCTTCCAGGGGCTCGGGAAGTTAATTAAATACCATTTGGAGGCATTTATTGTTCGAGCAAAAACGGCTGATTTTCGACAAAAGAGATAACACCCCCCCATTACGTCATGCTTCAGAAATGTTGAAAATGGTCCGTTTTCAAATGTTTTATTTTTGAACGTCAGTTCACATTTGTAGGTGGATCATCAGTGTTAGAGCTAAAATTAGCATGTTTAAAGTGATTTTCATGCTTCCAGGGGCCCAAAACACAAGATTAATGGAATGGTTAAAAGGGCATGAAAATGGCCAATTTACTCACTCTGAGTTCTCAAAAAGGGTTTCTTCACCCCGGGAAGTGAAATAAATACCATTTGGAGGCATTTAATGTTCGAGCAAAAACGGCAGATTTTCGACAAAAGAGATAACACCCCCCCATTACGTCATGCTTCAGAAATGTGGAAAATGGTCCGTTTTCAAATGTTTTATTTTTGAACGTCAGTTCACATTTGTAGGTGGATCATCAGTGTTAGAGCTAAAATTAGCATGTTTAAAGTGATTTTCATGCTTCCAGTGGCTCGGGAAGTTAATTAAATACCATTTGGAGGCATTTAATGTTCGAGAAAAACGGCTGATTTTCGACAAAAGAGATAACACCCCCCCATTACGTCATGCTTCAGAAATGTGGAAAATGGTCCGTTTTCAAATGTTTTATTTTTGAACGTCAGTTCACATTTGTAGGTGGATCATCAGTGTTAGAGCTAAAATTAGCATGTTTAAAGTGATTTTCATGCTTCCAGGGGCCCAAAACACAAGATTTATGGAATGGTTGAAAGTGCATGAAAATGGCCAATTTACTCACTCTGAGTTCTCAAAAAGGGTTTCTTCACCTCGGGAAGTTAATTAAATACCATTTGGAGGCATTTAATGTTCGAGCAAAAACGGCTGATTTTCGACAAAAGAGATAACACCCCCCCATTACGTCATGCTTCAGAAATGTGGAAAATGGTCCGTTTTCAAATGTTTTATTTTTGAACGTCAGTTCACATTTGTAGGTGGATCATCAGTGTTAGAGCTAAAATTAGCATGTTTAAAGTGATTTTCATGCTTCCAGGGGCTCGGGAAGTTAATTAAATACCATTTGGAGGCATTTAATGTTCGAGCAAAAACGGCTGATTTTCGACAAAAGAGATAACACCCCCCCATTACGTCATGCTTCAGAAATGTGGAAAATGGTCCGTTTTCCAATGTTTTATTTTTGAACGTCAGTTCACATTTGTAGGTGGATCATCAGTGTTAGAGCTAAAATTAGCATGTTTAAAGTGATTTTCATGCTTCCAGGGGCTCGGGAAGTTAATTAAATACCATTTGGAGGCATTTAATGTTCGAGCAAAAACGGCTGATTTTCGACAAAAGAGATTACACCCCCCCATTACGTCATGCTTCAGAAATGTGGAAAATGGTCCGTTTTCAAATGTTTTATTTTTGAACGTCAGTTCACATTTGTAGGTGGATCATCAGTGTTAGAGCTAAAATTAGCATGTTTAAAGTGATTTTCATGCTTCCAGGGGCTCGGGAAGTTAATTAAATACCATTTGGAGGCATTTAATGTTCGAGCAAAAACGGCTGATTTTCGACAAAAGAGATAACACCCCCCCATTACGTCATGCTTCAGAAATGTGGAAAATGGTCCGTTTTCAAATGTTTTATTTTTGAACGTCAGTTCACATTTGTAGGTGGATCATCAGTGTTAGAGCTAAAATTAGCATGTTTAAAGTGATTTTCATGCTTCCAGGGGCCCAAAACACAAGATTAATGGAATGGTTAAAAGTGCATTAAAATGGCCAATTTACTCACTCTGAGTTCTCAAAAAGGGTTTCTTCACCCCGGGAAGTGAAATAAATACCATTTGGAGGCATTTAATGTTCGAGCAAAAACGGCTGATTTTCGACAAAAGAGATAACACCCCCCCATTATGTCATGCTTCAGAAATGTGGAAAATGGTCCGTTTTCAAATGTTTTATTTTTGAACGTCAGTTCACATTTGTAGGTGGATCATCAGTGTTAGAGCTAAAATTAGCATGTTTAAAGTGATTTTCATGCTTCCAGGGGCTCGGGAAGTTAATTAAATACCATTTGGAGGCATTTAATGTTCGAGCAAAAACGGCTGATTTTCGACAAAAGAGATAACACCCCCCCCCATTACGTCATGCTTCAGAAATGTGGAAAATGGTCCGTTTTCAAATGTTTTATTTTTGAACGTCAGTTCACATTTGTAGGTGGATCATCAGTGTTAGAGCTAAAATTAGCATGTTTAAAGTGATTTTCATGCTTCCAGGGGCCCAAAACACAAGATTTATGGAATGGTTAAAAGTGCATGAAAATGGCCAATTTACTCACTCTGAGTTCTCAAAAAGGGTTTCTTCACCCCGGGAAGTGAAATAAATACCATTTGGAGGCATTTAATGTTCGAGCAAAAACGGCTGATTTTCGACAAAAGAGATAACACCCCCCCATTACGTCATGCTTCAGAAATGTGGAAAATGGTCCGTTTTCAAATGTTTTATTTTTGAACGTCAGTTCACATTTGTAGGTGGATCATCAGTGTTAGAGCTAAAATTAGCATGTTTAAAGTGATTTTCATGCTTCCAGGGGCTCGGGAAGTTAATTAAATACCATTTGGAGGCATTTATTGTTCGAGCAAAAACGGCTGATTTTCGACAAAAGAGATAACACCCCCCCATTACGTCATGCTTCAGAAATGTGGAAAATGGTCCGTTTTCAAATGTTTTATTTTTGAACGTCAGTTCACATTTGTAGGTGGATCATCAGTGTTAGAGCTAAAATTAGCATGTTTAAAGTGATTTTCATGCTTCCAGGGGCTCGGGAAGTTAATTAAATACCATTTGGAGGCATTTAATGTTCGAGCAAAAACGGCTGATTTTCGACAAAAGAGATATAACCCCCCCATTACGTCATGCTTCAGAAATGTGGAAAATGGTCCGTTTTCAAATGTTTTATTTTTGAACGTCAGTTCACATTTGTAGGTGGATCATCAGTGTTAGAGCTAAAATTAGCATGTTTAAAGTGATTTTCATGCTTCCAGGGGCTCGGGAAGTTGATTAAATACCATTTGGAGGCATTTAATGTTCGAGCAAAAACGGCTGATTTTCGACAAAAGAGATAACACCCCCCCATTACGTCATGCTTCAGAAATGTGGAAAATGGTCCGTTTTCAAATGTTTTATTTTTGAACGTCAGTTCACATTTGTAGGTGGATCATCAGTGTTAGAGCTAAAATTAGCATGTTTAAAGTGATTTTCATGCTTCCAGGGGCCCAAAACACAAGATTAATGGAATGGTTAAAAGTGCATGAAAATGGCCAATTTACTCACTCTGAGTTCTCAAAAAGGGTTTCTTTACCCCGGGAAGTGAAATAAATACCATTTGGAGGCATTTAATGTTCGAGCAAAAACGGCTGATTTTCGACAAAAGAGATAACACCCCCCCATTACGTCATGCTTCAGAAATGTGGAAAATGGTCCGTTTTCAAATGTTTTATTTTTGAACGTCAGTTCACATTTGTAGGTGGATCATCAGTGTTAGAGCTAAAATTAGCATGTTTAAAGTGATTTTCATGCTTCCAGGGGCCCAAAACACAAGATTAATGGAATGGTTAAAAGTGCATTAAAATGGCCAATTTACTCACTCTGAGTTCTCAAAAAGGGTTTCTTCACCCCGGGAAGTGAAATAAATACCATTTGGAGGCATTTAATGTTCGAGCAAAAACGGCTGATTTTCGACAAAAGAGATAACACCCCCCCATTATGTCATGCTTCAGAAATGTGGAAAATGGTCCGTTTTCAAATGTTTTATTTTTGAACGTCAGTTCACATTTGTAGGTGGATCATCAGTGTTAGAGCTAAAATTAGCATGTTTAAAGTGATTTTCATGCTTCCAGGGGCTCGGGAAGTTAATTAAATACCATTTGGAGGCATTTAATGTTCGAGCAAAAACGGCTGATTTTCGACAAAAGAGATAACACCCCCCCATTACGTCATGCTTCAGAAATGTGGAAAATGGTCCGTTTTCAAATGTTTTATTTTTGAACGTCAGTTCACATTTGTAGGTGGATCATCAGTGTTAGAGCTAAAATTAGCAAGTTTAAAGTGATTTTCATGCTTCCAGGGGCCCAAAACACAAGATTTATGGAATGGTTAAAAGTGCATGAAAATGGCCAATTTACTCACTCTGAGTTCTCAAAAAGGGTTTCTTCACCCCGGGAAGTGAAATAAATACCATTTGGAGGCATTTAATGTTCGAGCAAAAACGGCTGATTTTCGACAAAAGAGATAACACCCCCCCATTACGTCATGCTTCAGAAATGTGGAAAATGGTCCGTTTTCAAATGTTTTATTTTTGAACGTCAGTTCACATTTGTAGGTGGATCATCAGTGTTAGAGCTAAAATTAGCATGTTTAAAGTGATTTTCATGCTTCCAGGGGCTCGGGAAGTTAATTAAATACCATTTGGAGGCATTTATTGTTCGAGCAAAAACGGCTGATTTTCGACAAAAGAGATAACACCCCCCCATTACGTCATGCTTCAGAAATGTGGAAAATGGTCCGTTTTCAAATGTTTTATTTTTGAACGTCAGTTCACATTTGTAGGTGGATCATCAGTGTTAGAGCTAAAATTAGCATGTTTAAAGTGATTTTCATGCTTCCAGGGGCCCAAAACACAAGATTAATGGAATGGTTAAAAGTGCATGAAAATGGCCAATTTACTCACTCTGAGTTCTCAAAAAGGGTTTCTTCACCCCGGGAAGTGAAATAAATACCATTTGGAGGCATTTAATGTTCGAGCAAAAACGGCAGATTTTCGACAAAAGAGATAACACCCCCCCATTACGTCATGCTTCAGAAATGTGGAAAATGGTCCGTTTTCAAATGTTTTATTTTTGAACGTCAGTTCACATTTGTAGGTGGATCATCAGTGTTAGAGCTAAAATTAGCATGTTTAAAGTGATTTTCATGCTTCCAGGGGCTCGGGAAGTTAATTAAATACCATTTGGAGGCATTTAATGTTCGAGCAAAAACGGCTGATTTTCGACAAAAGAGATAACACCCCCCCATTACGTCATGCTTCAGAAATGTGGAAAATGGTCCGTTTTCAAATGTTTTATTTTTGAACGTCAGTTCACATTTGTAGGTGGATCATCAGTGTTAGAGCTAAAATTAGCATGTTTAAAGTGATTTTCATGCTTCCAGGGGCCCAAAACACAAGATTTATGGAATGGTTGAAAGTGCATGAAAATGGCCAATTTACTCACTCTGAGTTCTCAAAAAGGGTTTCTTCACCTCGGGAAGTTAATTAAATACCATTTGGAGGCATTTAATGTTCGAGCAAAAACGGCTGATTTTCGACAAAAGAGATAACACCCCCCCATTACGTCATGCTTCAGAAATGTGGAAAATGGTCCGTTTTCAAATGTTTTATTTTTGAACGTCAGTTCACATTTGTAGGTGGATCATCAGTGTTAGAGCTAAAATTAGCATGTTTAAAGTGATTTTCATGCTTCCAGGGGCTCGGGAAGTTAATTAAATACCATTTGGAGGCATTTAATGTTCGAGCAAAAACGGCTGATTTTCGACAAAAGAGATAACACCCCCCCATTACGTCATGCTTCAGAAATGTGGAAAATGGTCCGTTTTCAAATGTTTTATTTTTGAACGTCAGTTCACATTTGTAGGTGGATCATCAGTGTTAGAGCTAAAATTAGCATGTTTAAAGTGATTTTCATGCTTCCAGGGGCTCGGGAAGTTAATTAAATACCATTTGGAGGCATTTAATGTTCGAGCAAAAACGGCTGATTTTCGACAAAAGAGATTACACCCCCCCATTACGTCATGCTTCAGAAATGTGGAAAATGGTCCGTTTTCAAATGTTTTATTTTTGAACGTCAGTTCACATTTGTAGGTGGATCATCAGTGTTAGAGCTAAAATTAGCATGTTTAAAGTGATTTTCATGCTTCCAGGGGCTCGGGAAGTTAATTAAATACCATTTGGAGGCATTTAATGTTCGAGCAAAAACGGCTGATTTTCGACAAAAGAGATAACACCCCCCCATTACGTCATGCTTCAGAAATGTGGAAAATGGTCCGTTTTCAAATGTTTTATTTTTGAACGTCAGTTCACATTTGTAGGTGGATCATCAGTGTTAGAGCTAAAATTAGCATGTTTAAAGTGATTTTCATGCTTCCAGGGGCCCAAAACACAAGATTTATGGATTGGTTAAAAGTGCATGAAAATGGCCAATTTACTCACTCTGAGTTCTCAAAAAGGGTTTCTTCACCCCGGGAAGTTAATTAAATACCATTTGGAGGCATTTAATGTTCGAGCAAAAACGGCTGGTTTTCGACAAAAGAGATAACACCCCCCCATTACGTCATGCTTCAGAAATGTGGAAAATGGTCCGTTTTCAAATGTTTTATTTTTGAACGTCAGTTCACATTTGTAGGTGGATCATCAGTGTTAGAGCTAAAATTAGCATGTTTAAAGTGATTTTCATGCTTCCAGGGGCTCGGGAAGTTAATTAAATACCATTTGGAGGCATTTAATGTTCGAGCAAAAACGGCTGATTTTCGACAAAAGAGATAACACCCCCCCATTACGTCATGCTTCAGAAATGTGGAAAATGGTCCGTTTTCAAATGTTTTATTTTTGAACGTCAGTTCACATTTGTAGGTGGATCATCAGTGTTAGAGCTAAAATTAGCATGTTTAAAGTGATTTTCATGCTTCCAGGGGCTCGGGAAGTTAAGTAAATACCATTTGGAGGCATTTAATGTTCGCGCAAAAACGGCTGATTTTCGACAAAAGAGATAACACCCCCCCATTACGTCATGCTTCAGAAATGTGGAAAATGGTCCGTTTTCAAATGTTTTATTTTTGAACGTCAGTTCACATTTGTAGGTGGATCATCAGTGTTAGAGCTAAAATTAGCATGTTTAAAGTGATTTTCATGCTTCCAGGGGCTCGGGAAGTGAAATAAATACCATTTGGAGGCATTTAATGTTCGAGCAAAAACGGCTGATTTTCGACAAAAGAGATAACACCCCCCCATTACGTCATGCTTCAGAAATGTGGAAAATGGTCCGTTTTCAAATGTTTTATTTTTGAACGTCAGTTCACATTTGTAGGTGGATCATCAGTGTTAGAGCTAAAATTAGCATGTTTAAAGTGATTTTCATGCTTCCAGGAGCCCAAAACACAAGATTTATTGAATGGTTAAAAGTGCATGAAAATGGCAATTTACTCACTCTGAGTTCTCAAAAAGGGTTTCTTCACCCCGGGAAGTTAATTAAATACCATTTGGAGGCATTTAATGTTCGAGCAAAAACGGCTGATTTTTGACAAAAGAGATAACACCCCCCCATTACGTCATGCTTCAGAAATGTGAAAAATGGTCCGTTTTCAAATGTTTTATTTTTGAACGTCAGTTCACATTTGTAGGTGGATCATCAGTGTTAGAGCTAAAATTAGCATGTTTAAAGTGATTTTCATGCTTCCAGGGGCTCGGGAAGTTAATTAAATACCATTTGGAGGCATTTAATGTTCGAGCAAAAACGGCAGATTTTTGACAAAAGAGATAACACCCCCCCATTACGTCATGCTTCAGAAATGTGGAAAATGGTCCGTTTTCAAATGTTTTATTTTTGAACGTCAGTTCACATTTGTAGGTGGATCATCAGTGTTAGAGCTAAAATTAGCATGTTTAAAGTGATTTTCATGCTTCCAGGGGCCCAAAACACAAGATTTATGGAATGGTTAAAAGTGCATGAAAATGGCCAATTTACTCACTCTGAGTTCTCAAAAAGGGTTTCTTCACCCCGGGAAGTTAATTAAATACCATTTGGAGGCATTTAATGTTCGAGCAAAAACGGCTGATTTTCGACAAAAGAGATAACACCCCCCCATTACGTCATGCTTCAGAAATGTGGAAAATGGTCCGTTTTCAAATGTTTTATTTTTGAACGTCAGTTCACATTTGTAGGTGGATCATCAGTGTTAGAGCTAAAATTAGCATGTTTAAAGTGATTTTCATGCTTCCAGGGGCTCGGGAAGTTAATTAAATACCATTTGGAGGCATTTAATGTTCGAGCAAAAACGGCTGATTTTCGACAAAAGAGATAACTCCCCCCCATTACGTCATGCTTCAGAAATGTGGAAAATGGTCCGTTTTCAAATGTTTTATTTTTGAACGTCAGTTCACATTTGTAGGTGGATCATCAGTGTTAGAGCTAAAATTAGCATGTTTAAAGTGATTTTCATGCTTCCAGGGGCTCGGGAAGTTAATTAAATACCATTTGGAGGCATTTAATGTTCGAGCAAAAACGGCTGATTTTCGACAAGAGAGATATAACCCCCCCATTACGTCATGCTTCAGAAATGTGGAAAATGGTCCGTTTTCAAATGTTTTATTTTTGAACGTCAGTTCACATTTGTAGGTGGATCATCAGTGTTAGAGCTAAAATTAGCATGTTTAAAGTGATTTTCATGCTTCCAGGGGCTCGGGAAGTTGATTAAATACCATTTGGAGGCATTTAATGTTCGAGCAAAAACGGCTGATTTTCGACAAAAGAGATAACACCCCCCCATTACGTCATGCTTCAGAAATGTGGAAAATGGTCCGTTTTCAAATGTTTTATTTTTGAACGTCAGTTCACATTTGTAGGTGGATCATCAGTGTTAGAGCTAAAATTAGCATGTTTAAAGTGATTTTCATGCTTCCAGGGGCCCAAAACACAAGATTAATGGAATGGTTAAAAGTGCATGAAAATGGCCAATTTACTCACTCTGAGTTCTCAAAAAGGGTTTCTTCACCCCGGGAAGTGAAATAAATACCATTTGGAGGCATTTAATGTTCGAGCAAAAACGGCTGATTTTCGACAAAAGAGATAACACCCCCCCATTACGTCATGCTTCAGAAATGTGGAAAATGGTCCGTTTTCAAATGTTTTATTTTTGAACGTCAGTTCACATTTGTAGGTGGATCATCAGTGTTAGAGCTAAAATTAGCATGTTTAAAGTGATTTTCATGCTTCCAGGAGCCCAAAACACAAGATTTATTGAATGGTTAAAAGTGCATGAAAATGGCAATTTACTCACTCTGAGTTCTCAAAAAGGGTTTCTTCACCCCGGGAAGTTAATTAAATACCATTTGGAGGCATTTAATGTTCGAGCAAAAACGGCTGATTTTTGACAAAAGAGATAACACCCCCCCATTACGTCATGCTTCAGAAATGTGGAAAATGGTCCGTTTTCAAATGTTTTATTTTTGAACGTCAGTTCACATTTGTAGGTGGATCATCAGTGTTAGAGCTAAAATTAGCATGTTTAAAGTGATTTTCATGCTTCCAGGGGCTCGGGAAGTTAATTAAATACCATTTGGAGGCATTTAATGTTCGAGCAAAAACGGCAGATTTTTGACAAAAGAGATAACACCCCCCCATTACGTCATGCTTCAGAAATGTGGAAAATGGTCCGTTTTCAAATGTTTTATTTTTGAACGTCAGTTCACATTTGTAGGTGGATCATCAGTGTTAGAGCTAAAATTAGCATGTTTAAAGTGATTTTCATGCTTCCAGGGGCCCAAAACACAAGATTTATGGAATGGTTAAAAGTGCATGAAAATGGCCAATTTACTCACTCTGAGTTCTCAAAAAGGGTTTCTTCACCCCGGGAAGTTAATTAAATACCATTTGGAGGCATTTAATGTTCGAGCAAAAACGGCTGATTTTCGACAAAAGAGATAACACCCCCCCATTACGTCATGCTTCAGAAATGTGGAAAATGGTCCGTTTTCAAATGTTTTATTTTTGAACGTCAGTTCACATTTGTAGGTGGATCATCAGTGTTAGAGCTAAAATTAGCATGTTTAAAGTGATTTTCATGCTTCCAGGGGCTCGGGAAGTTAATTAAATACCATTTGGAGGCATTTAATGTTCGAGCAAAAACGGCTGATTTTCGACAAAAGAGATAACTCCCCCCCATTACGTCATGCTTCAGAAATGTGGAAAATGGTCCGTTTTCAAATGTTTTATTTTTGAACGTCAGTTCACATTTGTAGGTGGATCATCAGTGTTAGAGCTAAAATTAGCATGTTTAAAGTGATTTTCATGCTTCCAGGGGCTCGGGAAGTTAATTAAATACCATTTGGAGGCATTTAATGTTCGAGCAAAAACGGCTGATTTTCGACAAGAGAGATATAACCCCCCCATTACGTCATGCTTCAGAAATGTGGAAAATGGTCCGTTTTCAAATGTTTTATTTTTGAACGTCAGTTC
Source organism: Lissotriton vulgaris (assembly GCF_964263255.1). Lineage (NCBI taxonomy): Eukaryota > Metazoa > Chordata > Amphibia > Caudata > Salamandridae > Lissotriton > Lissotriton vulgaris. Next base: position 41,039 of record NW_028255444.1, on the reverse strand, counting down.
ACATTTGTAGGTGGATCATCAGTGTTAGAGCTAAAATTAGCATGTTTAAAGTGATTTTCATGCTTCCAGGGGCTCGGGAAGTTGATTAAATACCATTTGGAGGCATTTAATGTTCGAGCAAAAACGGCTGATTTTCGACAAAAGAGATAACACCCCCCCATTACGTCATGCTTCAGAAATGTGGAAAATGGTCCGTTTTCAAATGTTTTATTTTTGAACGTCAGTTCACATTTGTAGGTGGATCATCAGTGTTAGAGCTAAAATTAGCATGTTTAAAGTGATTTTCATGCTTCCAGGGGCCCAAAACACAAGATTAATGGAATGGTTAAAAGTGCATTAAAATGGCCAATTTACTCACTCTGAGTTCTCAAAAAGGGTTTCTTCACCCCGGGAAGTGAAATAAATACCATTTGGAGGCATTTAATGTTCGAGCAAAAACGGCTGATTTTCGACAAAAGAGATAACACCCCCCCATTATGTCATGCTTCAGAAATGTGGAAAATGGTCCGTTTTCAAATGTTTTATTTTTGAACGTCAGTTCACATTTGTAGGTGGATCATCAGTGTTAGAGCTAAAATTAGCATGTTTAAAGTGATTTTCATGCTTCCAGGGGCTCGGGAAGTTAATTAAATACCATTTGGAGGCATTTAATGTTCGAGCAAAAACGGCTGATTTTCGACAAAAGAGATAACACCCCCCCCCATTACGTCATGCTTCAGAAATGTGGAAAATGGTCCGTTTTCAAATGTTTTATTTTTGAACGTCAGTTCACATTTGTAGGTGGATCATCAGTGTTAGAGCTAAAATTAGCAAGTTTAAAGTGATTTTCATGCTTCCAGGGGCCCAAAACACAAGATTTATGGAATGGTTAAAAGTGCATGAAAATGGCCAATTTACTCACTCTGAGTTCTCAAAAAGGGTTTCTTCACCCCGGGAAGTGAAATAAATACCATTTGGAGGCATTTAATGTTCGAGCAAAAACGGCTGATTTTCGACAAAAGAGATAACACCCCCCCATTACGTCATGCTTCAGAAATGTGGAAAATGGTCCGTTTTCAAATGTTTTATTTTTGAACGTCAGTTCACATTTGTAGGTGGATCATCAGTGTTAGAGCTAAAATTAGCATGTTTAAAGTGATTTTCATGCTTCCAGGGGCTCGGGAAGTTAATTAAATACCATTTGGAGGCATTTATTGTTCGAGCAAAAACGGCTGATTTTCGACAAAAGAGATAACACCCCCCCATTACGTCATGCTTCAGAAATGTGGAAAATGGTCCGTTTTCAAATGTTTTATTTTTGAACGTCAGTTCACATTTGTAGGTGGATCATCAGTGTTAGAGCTAAAATTAGCATGTTTAAAGTGATTTTCATGCTTCCAGGGGCCCAAAACACAAGATTAATGGAATGGTTAAAAGGGCATGAAAATGGCCAATTTACTCACTCTGAGTTCTCAAAAAGGGTTTCTTCACCCCGGGAAGTGAAATAAATACCATTTGGAGGCATTTAATGTTCGAGCAAAAACGGCAGATTTTCGACAAAAGAGATAACACCCCCCCATTACGTCATGCTTCAGAAATGTGGAAAATGGTCCGTTTTCAAATGTTTTATTTTTGAACGTCAGTTCACATTTGTAGGTGGATCATCAGTGTTAGAGCTAAAATTAGCATGTTTAAAGTGATTTTCATGCTTCCAGTGGCTCGGGAAGTTAATTAAATACCATTTGGAGGCATTTAATGTTCGAGCAAAAACGGCTGATTTTCGACAAAAGAGATAACACCCCCCCATTACGTCATGCTTCAGAAATGTGGAAAATGGTCCGTTTTCAAATGTTTTATTTTTGAACGTCAGTTCACATTTGTAGGTGGATCATCAGTGTTAGAGCTAAAATTAGCATGTTTAAAGTGATTTTCATGCTTCCAGGGGCCCAAAACACAAGATTTATGGAATGGTTGAAAGTGCATGAAAATGGCCAATTTACTCACTCTGAGTTCTCAAAAAGGGTTTCTTCACCTCGGGAAGTTAATTAAATACCATTTGGAGGCATTTAATGTTCGAGCAAAAACGGCTGATTTTCGACAAAAGAGATAACACCCCCCCATTACGTCATGCTTCAGAAATGTGGAAAATGGTCCGTTTTCAAATGTTTTATTTTTGAACGTCAGTTCACATTTGTAGGTGGATCATCAGTGTTAGAGCTAAAATTAGCATGTTTAAAGTGATTTTCATGCTTCCAGGGGCTCGGGAAGTTAATTAAATACCATTTGGAGGCATTTAATGTTCGAGCAAAAACGGCTGATTTTCGACAAAAGAGATAACACCCCCCCATTACGTCATGCTTCAGAAATGTGGAAAATGGTCCGTTTTCAAATGTTTTATTTTTGAACGTCAGTTCACATTTGTAGGTGGATCATCAGTGTTAGAGCTAAAATTAGCATGTTTAAAGTGATTTTCATGCTTCCAGGGGCTCGGGAAGTTAATTAAATACCATTTGGAGGCATTTAATGTTCGAGCAAAAACGGCTGATTTTCGACAAAAGAGATTACACCCCCCCATTACGTCATGCTTCAGAAATGTGGAAAATGGTCCGTTTTCAAATGTTTTATTTTTGAACGTCAGTTCACATTTGTAGGTGGATCATCAGTGTTAGAGCTAAAATTAGCATGTTTAAAGTGATTTTCATGCTTCCAGGGGCTCGGGAAGTTAATTAAATACCATTTGGAGGCATTTAATGTTCGAGCAAAAACGGCTGATTTTCGACAAAAGAGATAACACCCCCCCATTACGTCATGCTTCAGAAATGTGGAAAATGGTCCGTTTTCAAATGTTTTATTTTTGAACGTCAGTTCACATTTGTAGGTGGATCATCAGTGTTAGAGCTAAAATTAGCATGTTTAAAGTGATTTTCATGCTTCCAGGGGCCCAAAACACAAGATTAATGGAATGGTTAAAAGTGCATTAAAATGGCCAATTTACTCACTCTGAGTTCTCAAAAAGGGTTTCTTCACCCCGGGAAGTGAAATAAATACCATTTGGAGGCATTTAATGTTCGAGCAAAAACGGCTGATTTTCGACAAAAGAGATAACACCCCCCCCATTATGTCATGCTTCAGAAATGTGGAAAATGGTCCGTTTTCAAATGTTTTATTTTTGAACGTCAGTTCACATTTGTAGGTGGATCATCAGTGTTAGAGCTAAAATTAGCATGTTTAAAGTGATTTTCATGCTTCCAGGGGCTCGGGAAGTTAATTAAATACCATTTGGAGGCATTTAATGTTCGAGCAAAAACGGCTGATTTTCGACAAAAGAGATAACACCCCCCCCATTACGTCATGCTTCAGAAATGTGGAAAATGGTCCGTTTTCAAATGTTTTATTTTTGAACGTCAGTTCACATTTGTAGGTGGATCATCAGTGTTAGAGCTAAAATTAGCATGTTTAAAGTGATTTTCATGCTTCCAGGGGCCCAAAACACAAGATTTATGGAATGGTTAAAAGTGCATGAAAATGGCCAATTTACTCACTCTGAGTTCTCAAAAAGGGTTTCTTCACCCCGGGAAGTGAAATAAATACCATTTGGAGGCATTTAATGTTCGAGCAAAAACGGCTGATTTTCGACAAAAGAGATAACACCCCCCCATTACGTCATGCTTCAGAAATGTGGAAAATGGTCCGTTTTCAAATGTTTTATTTTTGAACGTCAGTTCACATTTGTAGGTGGATCATCAGTGTTAGAGCTAAAATTAGCATGTTTAAAGTGATTTTCATGCTTCCAGGGGCTCGGGAAGTTAATTAAATACCATTTGGAGGCATTTATTGTTCGAGCAAAAACGGCTGATTTTCGACAAAAGAGATAACACCCCCCCATTACGTCATGCTTCAGAAATGTGGAAAATGGTCCGTTTTCAAATGTTTTATTTTTGAACGTCAGTTCACATTTGTAGGTGGATCATCAGTGTTAGAGCTAAAATTAGCATGTTTAAAGTGATTTTCATGCTTCCAGGGGCTCGGGAAGTTAATTAAATACCATTTGGAGGCATTTAATGTTCGAGCAAAAACGGCTGATTTTCGACAAAAGAGATATAACCCCCCCATTACGTCATGCTTCAGAAATGTGGAAAATGGTCCGTTTTCAAATGTTTTATTTTTGAACGTCAGTTCACATTTGTAGGTGGATCATCAGTGTTAGAGCTAAAATTAGCATGTTTAAAGTGATTTTCATGCTTCCAGGGGCTCGGGAAGTTGATTAAATACCATTTGGAGGCATTTAATGTTCGAGCAAAAACGGCTGATTTTCGACAAAAGAGATAACACCCCCCCATTACGTCATGCTTCAGAAATGTGGAAAATGGTCCGTTTTCAAATGTTTTATTTTTGAACGTCAGTTCACATTTGTAGGTGGATCATCAGTGTTAGCGCTAAAATTAGCATGTTTAAAGTGATTTTCATGCTTCCAGGGGCCCAAAACACAAGATTAATGGAATGGTTAAAAGTGCATGAAAATGGCCAATTTACTCACTCTGAGTTCTCAAAAAGGGTTTCTTTACCCCGGGAAGTGAAATAAATACCATTTGGAGGCATTTAATGTTCGAGCAAAAACGGCTGATTTTCGACAAAAGAGATAACACCCCCCCATTACGTCATGCTTCAGAAATGTGGAAAATGGTCCGTTTTCAAATGTTTTATTTTTGAACGTCAGTTCACATTTGTAGGTGGATCATCAGTGTTAGAGCTAAAATTAGCATGTTTAAAGTGATTTTCATGCTTCCAGGGGCCCAAAACACAAGATTAATGGAATGGTTAAAAGTGCATTAAAATGGCCAATTTACTCACTCTGAGTTCTCAAAAAGGGTTTCTTCACCCCGGGAAGTGAAATAAATACCATTTGGAGGCATTTAATGTTCGAGCAAAAACGGCTGATTTTCGACAAAAGAGATAACACCCCCCCATTATGTCATGCTTCAGAAATGTGGAAAATGGTCCGTTTTCAAATGTTTTATTTTTGAACGTCAGTTCACATTTGTAGGTGGATCATCAGTGTTAGAGCTAAAATTAGCATGTTTAAAGTGATTTTCATGCTTCCAGGGGCTCGGGAAGTTAATTAAATACCATTTGGAGGCATTTAATGTTCGAGCAAAAACGGCTGATTTTCGACAAAAGAGATAACACCCCCCCATTACGTCATGCTTCAGAAATGTGGAAAATGGTCCGTTTTCAAATGTTTTATTTTTGAACGTCAGTTCACATTTGTAGGTGGATCATCAGTGTTAGAGCTAAAATTAGCAAGTTTAAAGTGATTTTCATGCTTCCAGGGGCCCAAAACACAAGATTTATGGAATGGTTAAAAGTGCATGAAAATGGCCAATTTACTCACTCTGAGTTCTCAAAAAGGGTTTCTTCACCCCGGGAAGTGAAATAAATACCATTTGGAGGCATTTAATGTTCGAGCAAAAACGGCTGATTTTCGACAAAAGAGATAACACCCCCCCATTACGTCATGCTTCAGAAATGTGGAAAATGGTCCGTTTTCAAATGTTTTATTTTTGAACGTCAGTTCACATTTGTAGGTGGATCATCAGTGTTAGAGCTAAAATTAGCATGTTTAAAGTGATTTTCATGCTTCCAGGGGCTCGGGAAGTTAATTAAATACCATTTGGAGGCATTTATTGTTCGAGCAAAAACGGCTGATTTTCGACAAAAGAGATAACACCCCCCCATTACGTCATGCTTCAGAAATGTGGAAAATGGTCCGTTTTCAAATGTTTTATTTTTGAACGTCAGTTCACATTTGTAGGTGGATCATCAGTGTTAGAGCTAAAATTAGCATGTTTAAAGTGATTTTCATGCTTCCAGGGGCCCAAAACACAAGATTAATGGAATGGTTAAAAGTGCATGAAAATGGCCAATTTACTCACTCTGAGTTCTCAAAAAGGGTTTCTTCACCCCGGGAAGTGAAATAAATACCATTTGGAGGCATTTAATGTTCGAGCAAAAACGGCAGATTTTCGACAAAAGAGATAACACCCCCACATTACGTCATGCTTCAGAAATGTGGAAAATGGTCCGTTTTCAAATGTTTTATTTTTGAACGTCAGTTCACATTTGTAGGTGGATCATCAGTGTTAGAGCTAAAATTAGCATGTTTAAAGTGATTTTCATGCTTCCAGGGGCTCGGGAAGTTAATTAAATACCATTTGGAGGCATTTAATGTTCGAGCAAAAACGGCTGATTTTCGACAAAAGAGATAACACCCCCCCATTACGTCATGCTTCAGAAATGTGGAAAATGGTCCGTTTTCAAATGTTTTATTTTTGAACGTCAGTTCACATTTGTAGGTGGATCATCAGTGTTAGAGCTAAAATTAGCATGTTTAAAGTGATTTTCATGCTTCCAGGGGCCCAAAACACAAGATTTATGGAATGGTTGAAAGTGCATGAAAATGGCCAATTTACTCACTCTGAGTTCTCAAAAAGGGTTTCTTCACCTCGGGAAGTTAATTAAATACCATTTGGAGGCATTTAATGTTCGAGCAAAAACGGCTGATTTTCGACAAAAGAGATAACACCCCCCCATTACGTCATGCTTCAGAAATGTGGAAAATGGTCCGTTTTCAAATGTTTTATTTTTGAACGTCAGTTCACATTTGTAGGTGGATCATCAGTGTTAGAGCGAAAATTAGCATGTTTAAAGTGATTTTCATGCTTCCAGGGGCTCGGGAAGTTAATTAAATACCATTTGGAGGCATTTAATGTTCGAGCAAAAACGGCTGATTTTCGACAAAAGAGATAACACCCCCCCATTACGTCATGCTTCAGAAATGTGGAAAATGGTCCGTTTTCAAATGTTTTATTTTTGAACGTCAGTTCACATTTGTAGGTGGATCATCAGTGTTAGAGCTAAAATTAGCATGTTTAAAGTGATTTTCATGCTTCCAGGGGCTCGGGAAGTTAATTAAATACCATTTGGAGGCATTTAATGTTCGAGCAAAAACGGCTGATTTTCGACAAAAGAGATTACACCCCCCCATTACGTCATGCTTCAGAAATGTGGAAAATGGTCCGTTTTCAAATGTTTTATTTTTGAACGTCAGTTCACATTTGTAGGTGGATCATCAGTGTTAGAGCTAAAATTAGCATGTTTAAAGTGATTTTCATGCTTCCAGGGGCTCGGGAAGTTAATTAAATACCATTTGGAGGCATTTAATGTTCGAGCAAAAACGGCTGATTTTCGACAAAAGAGATAACACCCCCCCATTACGTCATGCTTCAGAAATGTGGAAAATGGTCCGTTTTCAAATGTTTTATTTTTGAACGTCAGTTCACATTTGTAGGTGGATCATCAGTGTTAGAGCTAAAATTAGCATGTTTAAAGTGATTTTCATGCTTCCAGGGGCCCAAAACACAAGATTTATGGATTGGTTAAAAGTGCATGAAAATGGCCAATTTACTCACTCTGAGTTCTCAAAAAGGGTTTCTTCACCCCGGGAAGTTAATTAAATACCATTTGGAGGCATTTAATGTTCGAGCAAAAACGGCTGGTTTTCGACAAAAGAGATAACACCCCCCCATTACGTCATGCTTCAGAAATGTGGAAAATGGTCCGTTTTCAAATGTTTTATTTTTGAACGTCAGTTCACATTTGTAGGTGGATCATCAGTGTTAGAGCTAAAATTAGCATGTTTAAAGTGATTTTCATGCTTCCAGGGGCTCGGGAAGTTAATTAAATACCATTTGGAGGCATTTAATGTTCGAGCAAAAACGGCTGATTTTCGACAAAAGAGATAACACCCCCCCATTACGTCATGCTTCAGAAATGTGGAAAATGGTCCGTTTTCAAATGTTTTATTTTTGAACGTCAGTTCACATTTGTAGGTGGATCATCAGTGTTAGAGCTAAAATTAGCATGTTTAAAGTGATTTTCATGCTTCCAGGGGCTCGGGAAGTTAAGTAAATACCATTTGGAGGCATTTAATGTTCGCGCAAAAACGGCTGATTTTCGACAAAAGAGATAACACCCCCCCATTACGTCATGCTTCAGAAATGTGGAAAATGGTCCGTTTTCAAATGTTTTATTTTTGAACGTCAGTTCACATTTGTAGGTGGATCATCAGTGTTAGAGCTAAAATTAGCATGTTTAAAGTGATTTTCATGCTTCCAGGGGCTCGGGAAGTGAAATAAATACCATTTGGAGGCATTTAATGTTCGAGCAAAAACGGCTGATTTTCGACAAAAGAGATAACACCCCCCCATTACGTCATGCTTCAGAAATGTGGAAAATGGTCCGTTTTCAAATGTTTTATTTTTGAACGTCAGTTCACATTTGTAGGTGGATCATCAGTGTTAGAGCTAAAATTAGCATGTTTAAAGTGATTTTCATGCTTCCAGGAGCCCAAAACACAAGATTTATTGAATGGTTAAAAGTGCATGAAAATGGCAATTTACTCACTCTGAGTTCTCAAAAAGGGTTTCTTCACCCCGGGAAGTTAATTAAATACCATTTGGAGGCATTTAATGTTCGAGCAAAAACGGCTGATTTTTGACAAAAGAGATAACACCCCCCCATTACGTCATGCTTCAGAAATGTGAAAAATGGTCCGTTTTCAAATGTTTTATTTTTGAACGTCAGTTCACATTTGTAGGTGGATCATCAGTGTTAGAGCTAAAATTAGCATGTTTAAAGTGATTTTCATGCTTCCAGGGGCTCGGGAAGTTAATTAAATACCATTTGGAGGCATTTAATGTTCGAGCAAAAACGGCAGATTTTTGACAAAAGAGATAACACCCCCCCATTACGTCATGCTTCAGAAATGTGGAAAATGGTCCGTTTTCAAATGTTTTATTTTTGAACGTCAGTTCACATTTGTAGGTGGATCATCAGTGTTAGAGCTAAAATTAGCATGTTTAAAGTGATTTTCATGCTTCCAGGGGCCCAAAACACAAGATTTATGGAATGGTTAAAAGTGCATGAAAATGGCCAATTTACTCACTCTGAGTTCTCAAAAAGGGTTTCTTCACCCCGGGAAGTTAATTAAATACCATTTGGAGGCATTTAATGTTCGAGCAAAAACGGCTGATTTTCGACAAAAGAGATAACACCCCCCCATTACGTCATGCTTCAGAAATGTGGAAAATGGTCCGTTTTCAAATGTTTTATTTTTGAACGTCAGTTCACATTTGTAGGTGGATCATCAGTGTTAGAGCTAAAATTAGCATGTTTAAAGTGATTTTCATGCTTCCAGGGGCTCGGGAAGTTAATTAAATACCATTTGGAGGCATTTAATGTTCGAGCAAAAACGGCTGATTTTCGACAAAAGAGATAACTCCCCCCCATTACGTCATGCTTCAGAAATGTGGAAAATGGTCCGTTTTCAAATGTTTTATTTTTGAACGTCAGTTCACATTTGTAGGTGGATCATCAGTGTTAGAGCTAAAATTAGCATGTTTAAAGTGATTTTCATGCTTCCAGGGGCTCGGGAAGTTAATTAAATACCATTTGGAGGCATTTAATGTTCGAGCAAAAACGGCTGATTTTCGACAAAAGAGATAACACCCCCCCATTACGTCATGCTTCAGAAATGTGGAAAATGGTCCGTTTTCAAATGTTTTATTTTTGAACGTCAGTTCACATTTGTAGGTGGATCATCAGTGTTAGAGCTAAAATTAGCATGTTTAAAGTGATTTTCATGCTTCCAGGGGCCCAAAACACAAGATTTATGGAATGGTTAAAAGTGCATGAAAATGGCCAATTTACTCACTCTGAGTTCTCAAAAAGGGTTTCTTCACCCCGGGAAGTGAAATAAATACCATTTGGAGGCATTTAATGTTCGAGCAAAAACGGCTGATTTTCGACAAAGGAGATAACACCCCCCCATTACGTCATGCTTCAGAAATGTGGAAAATGGTCCGTTTTCAAATGTTTTATTTTTGAACGTCAGTTCACATTTGTAGGTGGATCATCAGTGTTAGAGCTAAAATTAGCATGTTTAAAGTGATTTTCATGCTTCCAGGGGCTCGGGAAGTTAATTAAATACCATTTGGAGGCATTTATTGTTCGAGCAAAAACGGCTGATTTTCGACAAAAGAGATAACACCCCCCCATTACGTCATGCTTCAGAAATGTGGAAAATGGTCCGTTTTCAAATGTTTTATTTTTGAACGTCAGTTCACATTTGTAGGTGGATCATCAGTGTTAGAGCTAAAATTAGCATGTTTAAAGTGATTTTCATGCTTCCAGGGGCCCAAAACACAAGATTAATGGAATGGTTAAAAGTGCATGAAAATGGCCAATTTACTCACTCTGAGTTCTCAAAAAGGGTTTCTTCACCCCGGGAAGTGAAATAAATACCATTTGGAGGCATTTAATGTTCGAGCAAAAACGGCAGATTTTCGACAAAAGAGATAACACCCCCCCATTACGTCATGCTTCAGAAATGTGGAAAATGGTCCGTTTTCAAATGTTTTATTTTTGAACGTCAGTTCACATTTGTAGGTGGATCATCAGTGTTAGAGCTAAAATTAGCATGTTTAAAGTGATTTTCATGCTTCCAGGGGCTCGGGAAGTTAATTAAATACCATTTGGAGGCATTTAATGTTCGAGCAAAAACGGCTGATTTTCGACAAAAGAGATAACACCCCCCCATTACGTCATGCTTCAGAAATGTGGAAAATGGTCCGTTTTCAAATGTTTTATTTTTGAACGTCAGTTCACATTTGTAGGAGTATCATCAGTGTTAGAGCTAAAATTAGCATGTTTAAAGTGATTTTCATGCTTCCAGGGGCCCAAAACACAAGATTTATGGAATGGTTGAAAGTGCATGAAAATGGCCAATTTACTCACTCTGAGTTCTCAAAAAGGGTTTCTTCACCTCGGGAAGTTAATTAAATACCATTTGGAGGCATTTAATGTTCGAGCAAAAACGGCTGATTTTCGACAAAAGAGATAACACCCCCCCATTACGTCATGCTTCAGAAATGTGGAAAATGGTCCGTTTTCAAATGTTTTATTTTTGAACGTCAGTTCACATTTGTAGGTGGATCATCAGTGTTAGAGCTAAAATTAGCATGTTTAAAGTGATTTTCATGCTTCCAGGGGCTCGGGAAGTTAATTAAATACCATTTGGAGGCATTTAATGTTCGAGCAAAAACGGCTGATTTTCGACAAAAGAGATAACACCCCCCCATTACGTCATGCTTCAGAAATGTGGAAAATGGTCCGTTTTCAAATGTTTTATTTTTGAACGTCAGTTCACATTTGTAGGTGGATCATCAGTGTTAGAGCTAAAATTAGCATGTTTAAAGTGATTTTCATGCTTCCAGGGGCCCAAAACACAAGATTTATGGAATGGTTAAAAGTGCATGAAAATGGCCAATTTACTCACTCTGAGTTCTCAAAAAGGGTTTCTTCACCCCGGGAAGTGAAATAAATACCATTTGGAGGCATTTAATGTTCGAGCAAAAACGGCTGATTTTCGACAAAAGAGATAACACCCCCCCATTACGTCATGCTTCAGAAATGTGGAAAATGGTCCATTTTCAAATGTTTTATTTTTGAACGTCAGTTCACATTTGTAGGTGGATCATCAGTGTTAGAGCTAAAATTAGCATGTTTAAAGTGATTTTCATGCTTCCAGGGGCTCGGGAAGTTAATTAAATACCATTTGGAGGCATTTATTGTTCGAGCAAAAACGGCTGATTTTCGACAAAAGAGATAACACCCCCCCATTACGTCATGCTTCAGAAATGTGGAAAATGGTCCGTTTTCAAATGTTTTATTTTTGAACGTCAGTTCACATTTGTAGGTGGATCATCAGTGTTAGAGCTAAAATTAGCATGTTTAAAGTGATTTTCATGCTTCCAGGGGCCCAAAACACAAGATTAATGGAATGGTTAAAAGTGCATGAAAATGGCCAATTTACTCACTCTGAGTTCTCAAAAAGGGTTTCTTCACCCCGGGAAGTGAAATAAATACCATTTGGAGGCATTTAATGTTCGAGCAAAAACAGCAGATTTTCGACAAAAGAGATAACACCCCCCCATTACGTCATGCTTCAGAAATGTGGAAAATGGTCCGTTTTCAAATGTTTTATTTTTGAACGTCAGTTCACATTTGTAGGTGGATCATCAGTGTTAGAGCTAAAATTAGCATGTTTTAAGTGATTTTCATGCTTCCAGGGGCTCGGGAAGTTAATTAAATACCATTTGGAGGCATTTAATGTTCGAGCAAAAACGGCTGATTTTCGACAAAAGAGATAACACCCCCCCATTACGTCATGCTTCAGAAATGTGGAAAATGGTCCGTTTTCAAATGTTTTATTTTTGAACGTCAGTTCACATTTGTAGGTGGATCATCAGTGTTAGAGCTAAAATTAGCATGTTTAAAGTGATTTTCATGCTTCCAGGGGCCCAAAACACAAGATTTATGGAATGGTTAAAAGTGCATGAAAATGGCCAATTTACTCACTCTGAGTTCTCAAAAAGGGTTTCTTCACCCCGGGAAGTTAATTAAATACCATTTGGAGGCATTTAATGTTCGAGCAAAAACGGCTGATTTTCGACAAAAGAGATAACACCCCCCCATTACGTCATGCTTCAGAAATGTGGAAAATGGTCCGTTTTCAAATGTTTTATTTTTGAACGTCAGTTCACATTTGTAGGTGGATCATCAGTGTTAGAGCTAAAATTAGCCTGTTTAAAGTGATTTTCATGCTTCCAGGGGCCCAAAACACAAGATTAATGGAATGGTTAAAAGTGCATGAAAATGGCCAATTTACTCACGCTGAGTTCTCAAAAAGGGTTTCTTCACCCCGGGAAGTGAAATAAATACCATTTGGAGGCATTTAATGTTCGAGCAAAAACGGCTGATTTTCGACAAAAGAGATAACACCCCCCATTACGTCATGCTTCAGAAATGTGGAAAATGGTCCGTTTTCAAATGTTTTATTTTTGAACGTCAGTTCACATTTGTAGGTGGATCATCAGTGTTAGAGCTAAAATTAGCATGTTTAAAGTGATTTTCATGCTTCCAGGGGCTCGGGAAGTTAATTAAATACCATTTGGAGGCATTTAATGTTCGAGCAAAAACGGCTGATTTTCGACAAAAGAGATAACACCCCCCCATTACGTCATGCTTCAGAAATGTGGAAAATGGTCCGTTTTCAAATGTTTTATTTTTGAACGTCAGTTCACATTTGTAGGTGGATCATCAGTGTTAGAGCTAAAATTAGCATGTTTAAAGTGATTTTCATGCTTCCAGGGGCCCAAAACACAAGATTAATGGAATGGTTAAAAGTGCATGAAAATGGCCAATTTACTCACTCTGAGTTCTCAAAAAGGGTTTCTTCACCCCGGGAAGTGAAATAAATACCATTTGGAGGCATTTAATGTTCGAGCAAAAACGGCTGATTTTCGACAAAAGAGATAACACCCCCCCATTACGTCATGCTTCAGAAATGTGGAAAATGGTCCGTTTTCAAATGTTTTATTTTTGAACGTCAGTTCACATTTGTAGGTGGATCATCAGTGTTAGAGCTAAAATTAGCATGTTTAAAGTGATTTTCATGCTTCCAGGGGCTCGGGAAGTTAATTAAATACCATTTGGAGGCATTTAATGTTCGAGCAAAAACGGCTGATTTTCGACAAAAGAGATAACACCCCCCCATTACGTCATGCTTCAGAAATGTGGAAAATGGTCCGTTTTCAAATGTTTTATTTTTGAACGTCAGTTCACATTTGTAGGTGGATCATCAGTGTTAGAGCTAAAATTAGCATGTTTAAAGTGATTTTCATGCTTCCAGGGGCCCAAAACACAAGATTTATGGAATGGTTGAAAGTGCATGAAAATGGCCAATTTACTCACTCTGAGTTCTCAAAAAGGGTTTCTTCACCTCGGGAAGTTAATTAAATACCATTTGGAGGCATTTAATGTTCGAGCAAAAACGGCTGATTTTTGACAAAAGAGATAACACCCCCCCATTACGTCATGCTTCAGAAATGTGGAAAATGGTCCGTTTTCAAATGTTTTATTTTTGAACGTCAGTTCACATTTGTAGGTGGATCATCAGTGTTAGAGCTAAAATTAGCATGTTTAAAGTGATTTTCATGCTTCCAGGGGCTCGGGAAGTTAATTAAATACCATTTGGAGGCATTTAATGTTCGAGCAAAAACGGCTGATTTTCGACAAAAGAGATAACACCCCCCCATTACGTCATGCTTCAGAAATGTGGAAAATGGTCCGTTTTCAAATGTTTTATTTTTGAACGTCAGTTCACATTTGTAGGTGGATCATCAGTGTTAGAGCTAAAATTAGCATGTTTAAAGTGATTTTCATGCTTCCAGGGGCTCGGGAAGTTAATTAAATACCATTTGGAGGCATTTAATGTTCGAGCAAAAACGGCTGATTTTCGACAAAAGAGATAACACCCCCCCATTACGTCATGCTTCAGAAATGTGGAAAATGGTCCGTTTTCAAATGTTTTATTTTTGAACGTCAGTTCACATTTGTAGGTGGATCATCAGTGTTAGAGCTAAAATTAGCATGTTTAAAGTGATTTTCATGCTTCCAGGGGCCCAAAACACAAGATTTATGGAATGGTTAAAAGTGCATGAAAATGGCCAATTTACTCACTCTGAGTTCTCAAAAAGGGTTTCTTCACCCCGGGAAGTTAATTAAATACCATTTGGAGGCATTTAATGTTCGAGCAAAAACGGCTGATTTTCGACAAAAGAGATAACACCCCCCCATTACGTCATGCTTCAGAAATGTGGAAAATGGTCCGTTTTCAAATGTTTTATTTTTGAACGTCAGTTCACATTTGTAGGTGGATCATCAGTGTTAGAGCTAAAATTAGCCTGTTTAAAGTGATTTTCATGCTTCCAGGGGCTCGGGAAGTTAATTAAATACCATTTGGAGGCATTTAATGTTCGAGCAAAAACGGCTGATTTTCGACAAAAGAGATAACACCCCCCCATTACGTCATGCTTCAGAAATGTGGAAAATGGTCCGTTTTCAAATGTTTTATTTTTGAACGTCAGTTCACATTTGTAGGTGGATCATCAGTGTTAGAGCTAAAATTAGCATGTTTAAAGTGATTTTCATGCTTCCAGGGGCCCAAAACACAAGATTAATGGAATGGTTAAAAGTGCATGAAAATGGCCAATTTACTCACGCTGAGTTCTCAAAAAGGGTTTCTTCACCCCGGGAAGTGAAATAAATACCATTTGGAGGCATTTAATGTTCGAGCAAAAACGGCTGATTTTCGACAAAAGAGATAACACCCCCCCATTACGTCATGCTTCAGAAATGTGGAAAATGGTCCGTTTTCAAATGTTTTATTTTTGAACGTCAGTTCACATTTGTAGGTGGATCATCAGTGTTAGAGCTAAAATTAGCATGTTTAAAGTGATTTTCATGCTTCCAGGGGCTCGGGAAGTTAATTAAATACCATTTGGAGGCATTTAATGTTCGAGCAAAAACGGCTGATTTTCGACAAAAGAGATAACACCCCCCCCATTACGTCATGCTTCAGAAATGTGGAAAATGGTCCGTTTTCAAATGTTTTATTTTTGAACGTCAGTTCACATTTGTAGGTGGATCATCAGTGTTAGAGCTAAAATTAGCATGTTTAAAGTGATTTTCATGCTTCCAGGGGCCCAAAACACAAGATTAATGGAATGGTTAAAAGTGCATGAAAATGGCCAATTTACTCACTCTGAGTTCTCAAAAAGGGTTTCTTCACCCCGGGAAGTGAAATAAATACCATTTGGAGGCATTTAATGTTCGAGCAAAAACGGCTGATTTTCGACAAAGGAGATAACACCCCCCCATTACGTCATGCTTCAGAAATGTGGAAAATGGTCCGTTTTCAAATGTTTTATTTTTGAACGTCAGTTCACATTTGTAGGTGGATCATCAGTGTTAGAGCTAAAATTAGCATGTTTAAAGTGATTTTCATGCTTCCAGGGGCTCGGGAAGTTAATTAAATACCATTTGGAGGCATTTATTGTTCGAGCAAAAACGGCTGATTTTCGACAAAAGAGATAACACCCCCCCATTACGTCATGCTTCAGAAATGTGGAAAATGGTCCGTTTTCAAATGTTTTATTTTTGAACGTCAGTTCACATTTGTAGGTGGATCATCAGTGTTAGAGCTAAAATTAGCATGTTTAAAGTGATTTTCATGCTTCCAGGGGCCCAAAACACAAGATTAATGGAATGGTTAAAAGTGCATGAAAATGGCCAATTTACTCACTCTGAGTTCTCAAAAAGGGTTTCTTCACCTCGGGAAGTTAATTAAATACCATTTGGAGGCATTTAATGTTCGAGCAAAAACGGCTGATTTTCGACAAAAGAGATAACACCCCCCCATTACGTCATGCTTCAGAAATGTGGAAAATGGTCCGTTTTCAAATGTTTTATTTTTGAACGTCAGTTCACATTTGTAGGTGGATCATCAGTGTTAGAGCTAAAATTAGCATGTTTAAAGTGATTTTCATGCTTCCAGGGGCTCGGGAAGTTAATTAAATACCATTTGGAGGCATTTAATGTTCGAGCAAAAACGGCTGATTTTCGACAAAAGAGATAACACCCCCCCATTACGTCATGCTTCAGAAATGTGGAAAATGGTCCGTTTTCAAATGTTTTATTTTTGAACGTCAGTTCACATTTGTAGGTGGATCATCAGTGTTAGAGCTAAAATTAGCATGTTTAAAGTGATTTTCATGCTTCCAGGGGCTCGGGAAGTTAATTAAATACCATTTGGAGGCATTTAATGTTCGAGCAAAAACGGCTGATTTTCGACAAAAGAGATAACACCCCCCCATTACGTCATGCTTCAGAAATGTGGAAAATGGTCCGTTTTCAAATGTTTTATTTTTGAACGTCAGTTCACATTTGTAGGTGGATCATCAGTGTTAGAGCTAAAATTAGCATGTTTAAAGTGATTTTCATGCTTCCAGGGGCCCAAAACACAAGATTTATGGAATGGTTAAAAGTGCATGAAAATGGCCAATTTACTCACTCTGAGTTCTCAAAAAGGGTTTCTTCACCCCGGGAAGTGAAATAAATACCATTTGGAGGCATTTAATGTTCGAGCAAAAACGGCTGATTTTCGACAAAAGAGATAACACCCCCCCATTACGTCATGCTTCAGAAATGTGGAAAATGGTCCATTTTCAAATGTTTTATTTTTGAACGTCAGTTCACATTTGTAGGTGGATCATCAGTGTTAGAGCTAAAATTAGCATGTTTAAAGTGATTTTCATGCTTCCAGGGGCTCGGGAAGTTAATTAAATACCATTTGGAGGCATTTATTGTTCGAGCAAAAACGGCTGATTTTCGACAAAAGAGATAACACCCCCCCATTACGTCATGCTTCAGAAATGTGGAAAATGGTCCGTTTTCAAATGTTTTATTTTTGAACGTCAGTTCACATTTGTAGGTGGATCATCAGTGTTAGAGCTAAAATTAGCATGTTTAAAGTGATTTTCATGCTTCCAGGGGCCCAAAACACAAGATTAATGGAATGGTTAAAAGTGCATGAAAATGGCCAATTTACTCACTCTGAGTTCTCAAAAAGGGTTTCTTCACCCCGGGAAGTGAAATAAATACCATTTGGAGGCATTTAATGTTCGAGCAAAAACAGCAGATTTTCGACAAAAGAGATAACACCCCCCCATTACGTCATGCTTCAGAAATGTGGAAAATGGTCCGTTTTCAAATGTTTTATTTTTGAACGTCAGTTCACATTTGTAGGTGGATCATCAGTGTTAGAGCTAAAATTAGCATGTTTAAAGTGATTTTCATGCTTCCAGGGGCTCGGGAAGTTAATTAAATACCATTTGGAGGCATTTAATGTTCGAGCAAAAACGGCTGATTTTCGACAAAAGAGATAACACCCCCCCATTACGTCATGCTTCAGAAATGTGGAAAATGGTCCGTTTTCAAATGTTTTATTTTTGAACGTCAGTTCACATTTGTAGGTGGATCATCAGTGTTAGAGCTAAAATTAGCATGTTTAAAGTGATTTTCATGCTTCCAGGGGCTCGGGAAGTTAATTAAATACCATTTGGAGGCATTTAATGTTCGAGCAAAAACGGCTGATTTTCGACAAAAGAGATAACACCCCCCCATTACGTCATGCTTCAGAAATGTGGAAAATGGTCCGTTTTCAAATGTTTTATTTTTGAACGTCAGTTCACATTTGTAGGTGGATCATCAGTGTTAGAGCTAAAATTAGCATGTTTAAAGTGATTTTCATGCTTCCAGGGGCCCAAAACACAAGATTTATGGAATGGTTAAAAGTGCATGAAAATGGCCAATTTACTCACTCTGAGTTCTCAAAAAGGGTTTCTTCACCCCGGGAAGTGAAATAAATACCATTTGGAGGCATTTAATGTTCGAGCAAAAACGGCTGATTTTCGACAAAAGAGATAACACCCCCCCATTACGTCATGCTTCAGAAATGTGGAAAATGGTCCATTTTCAAATGTTTTATTTTTGAACGTCAGTTCACATTTGTAGGTGGATCATCAGTGTTAGAGCTAAAATTAGCATGTTTAAAGTGATTTTCATGCTTCCAGGGGCTCGGGAAGTTAATTAAATACCATTTGGAGGCATTTATTGTTCGAGCAAAAACGGCTGATTTTCGACAAAAGAGATAACACCCCCCCATTACGTCATGCTTCAGAAATGTGGAAAATGGTCCGTTTTCAAATGTTTTATTTTTGAACGTCAGTTCACATTTGTAGGTGGATCATCAGTGTTAGAGCTAAAATTAGCATGTTTAAAGTGATTTTCATGCTTCCAGGGGCCCAAAACACAAGATTAATGGAATGGTTAAAAGTGCATGAAAATGGCCAATTTACTCACTCTGAGTTCTCAAAAAGGGTTTCTTCACCCCGGGAAGTGAAATAAATACCATTTGGAGGCATTTAATGTTCGAGCAAAAACAGCAGATTTTCGACAAAAGAGATAACACCCCCCCATTACGTCATGCTTCAGAAATGTGGAAAATGGTCCGTTTTCAAATGTTTTATTTTTGAACGTCAGTTCACATTTGTAGGTGGATCATCAGTGTTAGAGCTAAAATTAGCATGTTTAAAGTGATTTTCATGCTTCCAGGGGCTCGGGAAGTTAATTAAATACCATTTGGAGGCATTTAATGTTCGAGCAAAAACGGCTGATTTTCGACAAAAGAGATAACACCCCCCCATTACGTCATGCTTCAGAAATGTGGAAAATGGTCCGTTTTCAAATGTTTTATTTTTGAACGTCAGTTCACATTTGTAGGTGGATCATCAGTGTTAGAGCTAAAATTAGCATGTTTAAAGTGATTTTCATGCTTCCAGGGGCCCAAAACACAAGATTTATGGAATGGTTAAAAGTGCATGAAAATGGCCAATTTACTCACTCTGAGTTCTCAAAAAGGGTTTCTTCACCCCGGGAAGTTAATTAAATACCATTTGGAGGCATTTAATGTTCGAGCAAAAACGGCTGATTTTCGACAAAAGAGATAACACCCCCCCATTACGTCATGCTTCAGAAATGTGGAAAATGGTCCGTTTTCAAATGTTTTATTTTTGAACGTCAGTTCACATTTGTAGGTGGATCATCAGTGTTAGAGCTAAAATTAGCCTGTTTAAAGTGATTTTCATGCTTCCAGGGGCCCAAAACACAAGATTAATGGAATGGTTAAAAGTGCATGAAAATGGCCAATTTACTCACGCTGAGTTCTCAAAAAGGGTTTCTTCACCCCGGGAAGTGAAATAAATACCATTTGGAGGCATTTAATGTTCGAGCAAAAACGGCTGATTTTCGACAAAAGAGATAACACCCCCCATTACGTCATGCTTCAGAAATGTGGAAAATGGTCCGTTTTCAAATGTTTTATTTTTGAACGTCAGTTCACATTTGTAGGTGGATCATCAGTGTTAGAGCTAAAATTAGCATGTTTAAAGTGATTTTCATGCTTCCAGGGGCTCGGGAAGTTAATTAAATACCATTTGGAGGCATTTAATGTTCGAGCAAAAACGGCTGATTTTCGACAAAAGAGATAACACCCCCCCATTACGTCATGCTTCAGAAATGTGGAAAATGGTCCGTTTTCAAATGTTTTATTTTTGAACGTCAGTTCACATTTGTAGGTGGATCATCAGTGTTAGAGCTAAAATTAGCATGTTTAAAGTGATTTTCATGCTTCCAGGGGCCCAAAACACAAGATTAATGGAATGGTTAAAAGTGCATGAAAATGGCCAATTTACTCACTCTGAGTTCTCAAAAAGGGTTTCTTCACCCCGGGAAGTGAAATAAATACCATTTGGAGGCATTTAATGTTCGAGCAAAAACGGCAGATTTTCGACAAAAGAGATAACACCCCCCCATTACGTCATGCTTCAGAAATGTGGAAAATGGTCCGTTTTCAAATGTTTTATTTTTGAACGTCAGTTCACATTTGTAGGTGGATCATCAGTGTTAGAGCTAAAATTAGCATGTTTAAAGTGATTTTCATGCTTCCAGGGGCTCGGGAAGTTAATTAAATACCATTTGGAGGCATTTAATGTTCGAGCAAAAACGGCTGATTTTCGACAAAAGAGATAACACTCCCCCATTACGTCATGCTTCAGAAATGTGGAAAATGGTCCGTTTTCAAATGTTTTATTTTTGAACGTCAGTTCACATTTGTAGGTGGATCATCAGTGTTAGAGCTAAAATTAGCATGTTTAAAGTGATTTTCATGCTTCCAGGGGCCCAAAACACAAGATTTATGGAATGGTTGAAAGTGCATGAAAATGGCCAATTTACTCACTCTGAGTTCTCAAAAAGGGTTTCTTCACCTCGGGAAGTTAATTAAATACCATTTGGAGGCATTTAATGTTCGAGCAAAAACGGCTGATTTTTGACAAAAGAGATAACACCCCCCCATTACGTCATGCTTCAGAAATGTGGAAAATGGTCCGTTTTCAAATGTTTTATTTTTGAACGTCAGTTCACATTTGTAGGTGGATCATCAGTGTTAGAGCTAAAATTAGCATGTTTAAAGTGATTTTCATGCTTCCAGGGGCTCGGGAAGTTAATTAAATACCATTTGGAGGCATTTAATGTTCGAGCAAAAACGGCTGATTTTCGACAAAAGAGATAACACCCCCCCATTACGTCATGCTTCAGAAATGTGGAAAATGGTCCGTTTTCAAATGTTTTATTTTTGAACGTCAGTTCACATTTGTAGGTGGATCATCAGTGTTAGAGCTAAAATTAGCATGTTTAAAGTGATTTTCATGCTTCCAGGGGCTCGGGAAGTTAATTAAATACCATTTGGAGGCATTTAATGTTCGAGCAAAAACGGCTGATTTTCGACAAAAGAGATAACACCCCCCATTACGTCATGCTTCAGAAATGTGGAAAATGGTCCGTTTTCAAATGTTTTATTTTTGAACGTCAGTTCACATTTGTAGGTGGATCATCAGTGTTAGAGCTAAAATTAGCATGTTTAAAGTGATTTTCATGCTTCCAGGGGCCCAAAACACAAGATTTATGGAATGGTTAAAAGTGCATGAAAATGGCCAATTTACTCACTCTGAGTTCTCAAAAAGGGTTTCTTCACCCCGGGAAGTTAATTAAATACCATTTGGAGGCATTTAATGTTCGAGCAAAAACGGCTGATTTTCGACAAAAGAGATAACACCCCCCCATTACGTCATGCTTCAGAAATGTGGAAAATGGTCCGTTTTCAAATGTTTTATTTTTGAACGTCAGTTCACATTTGTAGGTGGATCATCAGTGTTAGAGCTAAAATTAGCCTGTTTAAAGTGATTTTCATGCTTCCAGGGGCTCGGGAAGTTAATTAAATACCATTTGGAGGCATTTAATGTTCGAGCAAAAACGGCTGATTTTCGACAAAAGAGATAACACCCCCCCATTACGTCATGCTTCAGAAATGTGGAAAATGGTCCGTTTTCAAATGTTTTATTTTTGAACGTCAGTTCACATTTGTAGGTGGATCATCAGTGTTAGAGCTAAAATTAGCATGTTTAAAGTGATTTTCATGCTTCCAGGGGCCCAAAACACAAGATTAATGGAATGGTTAAAAGTGCATGAAAATGGCCAATTTACTCACGCTGAGTTCTCAAAAAGGGTTTCTTCACCCCGGGAAGTGAAATAAATACCATTTGGAGGCATTTAATGTTCGAGCAAAAACGGCTGATTTTCGACAAAAGAGATAACACCCCCCCATTACGTCATGCTTCAGAAATGTGGAAAATGGTCCGTTTTCAAATGTTTTATTTTTGAACGTCAGTTCACATTTGTAGGTGGATCATCAGTGTTAGAGCTAAAATTAGCATGTTTAAAGTGATTTTCATGCTTCCAGGGGCTCGGGAAGTTAATTAAATACCATTTGGAGGCATTTAATGTTCGAGCAAAAACGGCTGATTTTCGACAAAAGAGATAACACCCCCCCCATTACGTCATGCTTCAGAAATGTGGAAAATGGTCCGTTTTCAAATGTTTTATTTTTGAACGTCAGTTCACATTTGTAGGTGGATCATCAGTGTTAGAGCTAAAATTAGCATGTTTAAAGTGATTTTCATGCTTCCAGGGGCCCAAAACACAAGATTAATGGAATGGTTAAAAGTGCATGAAAATGGCCAATTTACTCACTCTGAGTTCTCAAAAAGGGTTTCTTCACCCCGGGAAGTGAAATAAATACCATTTGGAGGCATTTAATGTTCGAGCAAAAACGGCTGATTTTCGACAAAGGAGATAACACCCCCCCATTACGTCATGCTTCAGAAATGTGGAAAATGGTCCGTTTTCAAATGTTTTATTTTTGAACGTCAGTTCACATTTGTAGGTGGATCATCAGTGTTAGAGCTAAAATTAGCATGTTTAAAGTGATTTTCATGCTTCCAGGGGCTCGGGAAGTTAATTAAATACCATTTGGAGGCATTTATTGTTCGAGCAAAAACGGCTGATTTTCGACAAAAGAGATAACACCCCCCCATTACGTCATGCTTCAGAAATGTGGAAAATGGTCCGTTTTCAAATGTTTTATTTTTGAACGTCAGTTCACATTTGTAGGTGGATCATCAGTGTTAGAGCTAAAATTAGCATGTTTAAAGTGATTTTCATGCTTCCAGGGGCCCAAAACACAAGATTAATGGAATGGTTAAAAGTGCATGAAAATGGCCAATTTACTCACTCTGAGTTCTCAAAAAGGGTTTCTTCACCCCGGGAAGTGAAATAAATACCATTTGGAGGCATTTAATGTTCGAGCAAAAACGGCAGATTTTCGACAAAAGAGATAACACCCCCCCATTACGTCATGCTTCAGAAATGTGGAAAATGGTCCGTTTTCAAATGTTTTATTTTTGAACGTCAGTTCACATTTGTAGGTGGATCATCAGTGTTAGAGCTAAAATTAGCATGTTTAAAGTGATTTTCATGCTTCCAGGGGCTCGGGAAGTTAATTAAATACCATTTGGAGGCATTTAATGTTCGAGCAAAAACGGCTGATTTTCGACAAAAGAGATAACACCCCCCCATTACGTCATGCTTCAGAAATGTGGAAAATGGTCCGTTTTCAAATGTTTTATTTTTGAACGTCAGTTCACATTTGTAGGAGGATCATCAGTGTTAGAGCTAAAATTAGCATGTTTAAAGTGATTTTCATGCTTCCAGGGGCCCAAAACACAAGATTTATGGAATGGTTGAAAGTGCATGAAAATGGCCAATTTACTCACTCTGAGTTCTCAAAAAGGGTTTCTTCACCTCGGGAAGTTAATTAAATACCATTTGGAGGCATTTAATGTTCGAGCAAAAACGGCTGATTTTCGACAAAAGAGATAACACCCCCCCATTACGTCATGCTTCAGAAATGTGGAAAATGGTCCGTTTTCAAATGTTTTATTTTTGAACGTCAGTTCACATTTGTAGGTGGATCATCAGTGTTAGAGCTAAAATTAGCATGTTTAAAGTGATTTTCATGCTTCCAGGGGCTCGGGAAGTTAATTAAATACCATTTGGAGGCATTTAATGTTCGAGCAAAAACGGCTGATTTTCGACAAAAGAGATAACACCCCCCCATTACGTCATGCTTCAGAAATGTGGAAAATGGTCCGTTTTCAAATGTTTTATTTTTGAACGTCAGTTCACATTTGTAGGTGGATCATCAGTGTTAGAGCTAAAATTAGCATGTTTAAAGTGATTTTCATGCTTCCAGGGGCTCGGGAAGTTAATTAAATACCATTTGGAGGCATTTAATGTTCGAGCAAAAACGGCTGATTTTCGACAAAAGAGATAACACCCCCCCATTACGTCATGCTTCAGAAATGTGGAAAATGGTCCGTTTTCAAATGTTTTATTTTTGAACGTCAGTTCACATTTGTAGGTGGATCATCAGTGTTAGAGCTAAAATTAGCATGTTTAAAGTGATTTTCATGCTTCCAGGGGCCCAAAACACAAGATTTATGGAATGGTTAAAAGTGCATGAAAATGGCCAATTTACTCACTCTGAGTTCTCAAAAAGGGTTTCTTCACCCCGGGAAGTGAAATAAATACCATTTGGAGGCATTTAATGTTCGAGCAAAAACGGCTGATTTTCGACAAAAGAGATAACACCCCCCCATTACGTCATGCTTCAGAAATGTGGAAAATGGTCCATTTTCAAATGTTTTATTTTTGAACGTCAGTTCACATTTGTAGGTGGATCATCAGTGTTAAAGCTAAAATTAGCATGTTTAAAGTGATTTTCATGCTTCCAGGGGCTCGGGAAGTTAATTAAATACCATTTGGAGGCATTTATTGTTCGAGCAAAAACGGCTGATTTTCGACAAAAGAGATAACACCCCCCCATTACGTCATGCTTCAGAAATGTGGAAAATGGTCCGTTTTCAAATGTTTTATTTTTGAACGTCAGTTCACATTTGTAGGT
The DNA here is from genome assembly GCF_964263255.1 of Lissotriton vulgaris. Classification (NCBI taxonomy): domain Eukaryota; kingdom Metazoa; phylum Chordata; class Amphibia; order Caudata; family Salamandridae; genus Lissotriton; species Lissotriton vulgaris. Next base: position 16,120 of record NW_028255444.1, on the reverse strand, counting down.
GGATCATCAGTGTTAGAGCTAAAATTAGCATGTTTAAAGTGATTTTCATGCTTCCAGGGGCCCAAAACACAAGATTAATGGAATGGTTAAAAGTGCATGAAAATGGCCAATTTACTCACTCTGAGTTCTCAAAAAGGGTTTCTTCACCCCGGGAAGTGAAATAAATACCATTTGGAGGCATTTAATGTTCGAGCAAAAACAGCAGATTTTCGACAAAAGAGATAACACCCCCCCATTACGTCATGCTTCAGAAATGTGGAAAATGGTCCGTTTTCAAATGTTTTATTTTTGAACGTCAGTTCACATTTGTAGGTGGATCATCAGTGTTAGAGCTAAAATTAGCATGTTTAAAGTGATTTTCATGCTTCCAGGGGCTCGGGAAGTTAATTAAATACCATTTGGAGGCATTTAATGTTCGAGCAAAAACGGCTGATTTTCGACAAAAGAGATAACACCCCCCCATTACGTCATGCTTCAGAAATGTGGAAAATGGTCCGTTTTCAAATGTTTTATTTTTGAACGTCAGTTCACATTTGTAGGTGGATCATCAGTGTTAGAGCTAAAATTAGCATGTTTAAAGTGATTTTCATGCTTCCAGGGGCCCAAAACACAAGATTTATGGAATGGTTAAAAGTGCATGAAAATGGCCAATTTACTCACTCTGAGTTCTCAAAAAGGGTTTCTTCACCCCGGGAAGTTAATTAAATACCATTTGGAGGCATTTAATGTTCGAGCAAAAACGGCTGATTTTCGACAAAAGAGATAACACCCCCCCATTACGTCATGCTTCAGAAATGTGGAAAATGGTCCGTTTTCAAATGTTTTATTTTTGAACGTCAGTTCACATTTGTAGGTGGATCATCAGTGTTAGAGCTAAAATTAGCCTGTTTAAAGTGATTTTCATGCTTCCAGGGGCCCAAAACACAAGATTAATGGAATGGTTAAAAGTGCATGAAAATGGCCAATTTACTCACGCTGAGTTCTCAAAAAGGGTTTCTTCACCCCGGGAAGTGAAATAAATACCATTTGGAGGCATTTAATGTTCGAGCAAAAACGGCTGATTTTCGACAAAAGAGATAACACCCCCCCATTACGTCATGCTTCAGAAATGTGGAAAATGGTCCGTTTTCAAATGTTTTATTTTTGAACGTCAGTTCACATTTGTAGGTGGATCATCAGTGTTAGAGCTAAAATTAGCATGTTTAAAGTGATTTTCATGCTTCCAGGGGCTCGGGAAGTTAATTAAATACCATTTGGAGACATTTAATGTTCGAGCAAAAATGGCTGATTTTCGACAAAAGAGATAACACCCCCCCATTACGTCATGCTTCAGAAATGTGGAAAATGGTCCGTTTTCAAATGTTTTATTTTTGAACGTCAGTTCACATTTGTAGGTGGATCATCAGTGTTAGAGCTAAAATTAGCATGTTTAAAGTGATTTTCATGCTTCCAGGGGCCCAAAACACAAGATTTATGGAATGGTTGAAAGTGCATGAAAATGGCCAATTTACTCACTCTGAGTTCTCAAAAAGGGTTTCTTCACCTCGGGAAGTTAATTAAATACCATTTGGAGGCATTTAATGTTCGAGCAAAAACGGCTGATTTTCGACAAAAGAGATAACACCCCCCCATTACGTCATGCTTCAGAAATGTGGAAAATGGTCCGTTTTCAAATGTTTTATTTTTGAACGTCAGTTCACATTTGTAGGTGGATCATCAGTGTTAGAGCTAAAATTAGCATGTTTAAAGTGATTTTCATGCTTCCAGGGGCTCGGGAAGTTAATTAAATACCATTTGGAGGCATTTAATGTTCGAGCAAAAACGGCTGATTTTCGACAAAAGAGATAACACCCCCCCATTACGTCATGCTTCAGAAATGTGGAAAATGGTCCGTTTTCAAATGTTTTATTTTTGAACGTCAGTTCACATTTGTAGGTGGATCATCAGTGTTAGAGCTAAAATTAGCATGTTTAAAGTGATTTTCATGCTTCCAGGGGCTCGGGAAGTTAATTAAATACCATTTGGAGGCATTTAATGTTCGAGCAAAAACGGCTGATTTTCGACAAAAGAGATAACACCCCCCCATTACGTCATGCTTCAGAAATGTGGAAAATGGTCCGTTTTCAAATGTTTTATTTTTGAACGTCAGTTCACATTTGTAGGTGGATCATCAGTGTTAGAGCTAAAATTAGCATGTTTAAAGTGATTTTCATGCTTCCAGGGGCCCAAAACACAAGATTTATGGAATGGTTAAAAGTGCATGAAAATGGCCAATTTACTCACTCTGAGTTCTCAAAAAGGGTTTCTTCACCCCGGGAAGTGAAATAAATACCATTTGGAGGCATTTAATGTTCGAGCAAAAACGGCTGATTTTCGACAAAAGAGATAACACCCCCCCATTACGTCATGCTTCAGAAATGTGGAAAATGGTCCATTTTCAAATGTTTTATTTTTGAACGTCAGTTCACATTTGTAGGTGGATCATCAGTGTTAGAGCTAAAATTAGCATGTTTAAAGTGATTTTCATGCTTCCAGGGGCTCGGGAAGTTAATTAAATACCATTTGGAGGCATTTATTGTTCGAGCAAAAACGGCTGATTTTCGACAAAAGAGATAACACCCCCCCATTACGTCATGCTTCAGAAATGTGGAAAATGGTCCGTTTTCAAATGTTTTATTTTTGAACGTCAGTTCACATTTGTAGGTGGATCATCAGTGTTAGAGCTAAAATTAGCATGTTTAAAGTGATTTTCATGCTTCCAGGGGCCCAAAACACAAGATTAATGGAATGGTTAAAAGTGCATGAAAATGGCCAATTTACTCACTCTGAGTTCTCAAAAAGGGTTTCTTCACCCCGGGAAGTGAAATAAATACCATTTGGAGGCATTTAATGTTCGAGCAAAAACAGCAGATTTTCGACAAAAGAGATAACACCCCCCCATTACGTCATGCTTCAGAAATGTGGAAAATGGTCCGTTTTCAAATGTTTTATTTTTGAACGTCAGTTCACATTTGTAGGTGGATCATCAGTGTTAGAGCTAAAATTAGCATGTTTAAAGTGATTTTCATGCTTCCAGGGGCTCGGGAAGTTAATTAAATACCATTTGGAGGCATTTAATGTTCGAGCAAAAACGGCTGATTTTCGACAAAAGAGATAACACCCCCCCATTACGTCATGCTTCAGAAATGTGGAAAATGGTCCGTTTTCAAATGTTTTATTTTTGAACGTCAGTTCACATTTGTAGGTGGATCATCAGTGTTAGAGCTAAAATTAGCATGTTTAAAGTGATTTTCATGCTTCCAGGGGCCCAAAACACAAGATTTATGGAATGGTTAAAAGTGCATGAAAATGGCCAATTTACTCACTCTGAGTTCTCAAAAAGGGTTTCTTCACCCCGGGAAGTTAATTAAATACCATTTGGAGGCATTTAATGTTCGAGCAAAAACGGCTGATTTTCGACAAAAGAGATAACACCCCCCCATTACGTCATGCTTCAGAAATGTGGAAAATGGTCCGTTTTCAAATGTTTTATTTTTGAACGTCAGTTCACATTTGTAGGTGGATCATCAGTGTTAGAGCTAAAATTAGCCTGTTTAAAGTGATTTTCATGCTTCCAGGGGCCCAAAACACAAGATTAATGGAATGGTTAAAAGTGCATGAAAATGGCCAATTTACTCACGCTGAGTTCTCAAAAAGGGTTTCTTCACCCCGGGAAGTGAAATAAATACCATTTGGAGGCATTTAATGTTCGAGCAAAAACGGCTGATTTTCGACAAAAGAGATAACACCCCCCCATTACGTCATGCTTCAGAAATGTGGAAAATGGTCCGTTTTCAAATGTTTTATTTTTGAACGTCAGTTCACATTTGTAGGTGGATCATCAGTGTTAGAGCTAAAATTAGCATGTTTAAAGTGATTTTCATGCTTCCAGGGGCTCGGGAAGTTAATTAAATACCATTTGGAGACATTTAATGTTCGAGCAAAAATGGCTGATTTTCGACAAAAGAGATAACACCCCCCCATTACGTCATGCTTCAGAAATGTGGAAAATGGTCCGTTTTCAAATGTTTTATTTTTGAACGTCAGTTCACATTTGTAGGTGGATCATCAGTGTTAGAGCTAAAATTAGCATGTTTAAAGTGATTTTCATGCTTCCAGGGGCCCAAAACACAAGATTTATGGAATGGTTGAAAGTGCATGAAAATGGCCAATTTACTCACTCTGAGTTCTCAAAAAGGGTTTCTTCACCTCGGGAAGTTAATTAAATACCATTTGGAGGCATTTAATGTTCGAGCAAAAACGGCTGATTTTCGACAAAAGAGATAACACCCCCCCATTACGTCATGCTTCAGAAATGTGGAAAATGGTCCGTTTTCAAATGTTTTATTTTTGAACGTCAGTTCACATTTGTAGGTGGATCATCAGTGTTAGAGCTAAAATTAGCATGTTTAAAGTGATTTTCATGCTTCCAGGGGCTCGGGAAGTTAATTAAATACCATTTGGAGGCATTTAATGTTCGAGCAAAAACGGCTGATTTTCGACAAAAGAGATAACACCCCCCCATTACGTCATGCTTCAGAAATGTGGAAAATGGTCCGTTTTCAAATGTTTTATTTTTGAACGTCAGTTCACATTTGTAGGTGGATCATCAGTGTTAGAGCTAAAATTAGCATGTTTAAAGTGATTTTCATGCTTCCAGGGGCTCGGGAAGTTAATTAAATACCATTTGGAGGCATTTACAGCCTGATTCATGTACCGGCCGTTTTGCGTGTCCCTAATAGCGAATCATAGCGATTCGCTATTGAGGACACGCAAAACGGCATTCATGTAGGAATTGCTACTTAAATAGCGATTCCTACATGTTCTTTATTTGCGAGTAGCAATTTGCTACTCGCAAATACTCCCCATTCATTCCTATGGGCCAAGAGGCCCATTGGAATGAATGGGGATTTGCGAGTAGCAATTTGCTACTCGCAACTGAGATAGCGATTTTAAGGGTGACAGGGGTGTCCAAAGGACGCCCTGTAGCACCCCTAAAATGCACTTTTGGACTGGTGTTGCGCACACACATGTCCAAAGGACATGTGTGTGTGCTACATGCAACTTTGAAAAATGCTTTTAAAAGCATTTTTCGGAGTTTTTGCTATTTACCGACAGGTCTGACCTGTCGGTAAATAGCGGCCCCAAAAGTCCAAAATCGCTATTTTGTTGTGTGTCATGAATAGCATTTAAGGAATCTCTATTAGAGATTCCTTAAATGCCATTCCACGCAAATATGCGAATTCTTAAATAGCGATTTTTGCATTTGGTATCATGAATACCAAATGCAAAAATAGCGCTCGCAAAGGGCCAGATTCTGAGAATCTGGCCCTTTGCGAGTGCAATTTAGCTACATGAATCAGGCTGTTAATGTTCGAGCAAAAACGGCTGATTTTTGACAAAAGAGATAACACCCCCCCATTACGTCATGCTTCAGAAATGTGGAAAATGGTCCGTTTTCAAATGTTTTATTTTTGAACGTCAGTTCACATTTGTAGGTGGATCATCAGTGTTAGAGCTAAAATTAGCATGTTTAAAGTGATTTTCATGCTTCCAGGGGCCCAAAACACAAGATTCATGGAATGGTTAAAAGTGCATGAAAATGGCCAATTTACTCACTCTGAGTTCTCAAAAAGGGTTTCTTCACCCCGGGAAGTTAATTAAATACCATTTGGAGGCATTTAATGTTCGAGCAAAAACGGCTGATTTTCGACAAGAGATAACACCCCCCAATTACGTCATGCTTCAGAAATGTGGAAAATGGTCCGTTTTCAAATGTTTTATTTTTGAACGTCAGTTCACATTTGTAGGTGGATCATCAGTGTTAGAGCTAAAATTAGCATGTTTAAAGTGATTTTCATGCTTCCAGGGGCTCGGGAAGTTAATTAAATACCATTTGGAGGCATTTAATGTTCGAGCAAAAACGGCTGATTTTCGACAAAAGAGATAACACCCCCCCATTACGTCATGCTTCAGAAATGTGGAAAATGGTCCGTTTTCAAATGTTTTATTTTTGAACGTCAGTTCACATTTGTAGGTGGATCATCAGTGTTAGAGCTAAAATTAGCATGTTTAAAGTGATTTTCATGCTTCCAGGGGCCCAAAACACAAGATTTATGGAATGGTTAAAAGTGCATGAAAATGGCCAATTTACTCACTCTGAGTTCTCAAAAAGGGTTTCTTCACCCCGGGAAGTTAATTAAATACCATTTGGAGGCATTTAATGTTCGAGCAAAAACGGCTGATTTTCGACAAAAGAGATAACACCCCCCCATTACGTCATGCTTCAGAAATGTGGAAAATGGTCCGTTTTCAAATGTTTTATTTTTGAACGTCAGTTCACATTTGTAGGTGGATCATCAGTGTTAGAGCTAAAATTAGCCTGTTTAAAGTGATTTTCATGCTTCCAGGGGCCCAAAACACAAGATTAATGGAATGGTTAAAAGTGCATGAAAATGGCCAATTTACTCACGCTGAGTTCTCAAAAAGGGTTTCTTCACCCCGGGAAGTGAAATAAATACCATTTGGAGGCATTTAATGTTCGAGCAAAAACGGCTGATTTTCGACAAAAGAGATAACACCCCCCCATTACGTCATGCTTCAGAAATGTGGAAAATGGTCCGTTTTCAAATGTTTTATTTTTGAACGTCAGTTCACATTTGTAGGTGGATCATCAGTGTTAGAGCTAAAATTAGCATGTTTAAAGTGATTTTCATGCTTCCAGGGGCTCGGGAAGTTAATTAAATACCATTTGGAGACATTTAATGTTCGAGCAAAAATGGCTGATTTTCGACAAAAGAGATAACACCCCCCCATTACGTCATGCTTCAGAAATGTGGAAAATGGTCCGTTTTCAAATGTTTTATTTTTGAACGTCAGTTCACATTTGTAGGTGGATCATCAGTGTTAGAGCTAAAATTAGCATGTTTAAAGTGATTTTCATGCTTCCAGGGGCCCAAAACACAAGATTTATGGAATGGTTGAAAGTGCATGAAAATGGCCAATTTACTCACTCTGAGTTCTCAAAAAGGGTTTCTTCACCTCGGGAAGTTAATTAAATACCATTTGGAGGCATTTAATGTTCGAGCAAAAACGGCTGATTTTCGACAAAAGAGATAACACCCCCCCATTACGTCATGCTTCAGAAATGTGGAAAATGGTCCGTTTTCAAATGTTTTATTTTTGAACGTCAGTTCACATTTGTAGGTGGATCATCAGTGTTAGAGCTAAAATTAGCATGTTTAAAGTGATTTTCATGCTTCCAGGGGCTCGGGAAGTTAATTAAATACCATTTGGAGGCATTTAATGTTCGAGCAAAAACGGCTGATTTTCGACAAAAGAGATAACACCCCCCCATTACGTCATGCTTCAGAAATGTGGAAAATGGTCCGTTTTCAAATGTTTTATTTTTGAACGTCAGTTCACATTTGTAGGTGGATCATCAGTGTTAGAGCTAAAATTAGCATGTTTAAAGTGATTTTCATGCTTCCAGGGGCTCGGGAAGTTAATTAAATACCATTTGGAGGCATTTAATGTTCGAGCAAAAACGGCTGATTTTCGACAAAAGAGATAACACCCCCCCATTACGTCATGCTTCAGAAATGTGGAAAATGGTCCGTTTTCAAATGTTTTATTTTTGAACGTCAGTTCACATTTGTAGGTGGATCATCAGTGTTAGAGCTAAAATTAGCATGTTTAAAGTGATTTTCATGCTTCCAGGGGCCCAAAACACAAGATTTATGGAATGGTTAAAAGTGCATGAAAATGGCCAATTTACTCACTCTGAGTTCTCAAAAAGGGTTTCTTCACCCCGGGAAGTGAAATAAATACCATTTGGAGGCATTTAATGTTCGAGCAAAAACGGCTGATTTTCGACAAAAGAGATAACACCCCCCCATTACGTCATGCTTCAGAAATGTGGAAAATGGTCCATTTTCAAATGTTTTATTTTTGAACGTCAGTTCACATTTGTAGGTGGATCATCAGTGTTAGAGCTAAAATTAGCATGTTTAAAGTGATTTTCATGCTTCCAGGGGCTCGGGAAGTTAATTAAATACCATTTGGAGGCATTTATTGTTCGAGCAAAAACGGCTGATTTTCGACAAAAGAGATAACACCCCCCCATTACGTCATGCTTCAGAAATGTGGAAAATGGTCCGTTTTCAAATGTTTTATTTTTGAACGTCAGTTCACATTTGTAGGTGGATCATCAGTGTTAGAGCTAAAATTAGCATGTTTAAAGTGATTTTCATGCTTCCAGGGGCCCAAAACACAAGATTAATGGAATGGTTAAAAGTGCATGAAAATGGCCAATTTACTCACTCTGAGTTCTCAAAAAGGGTTTCTTCACCCCGGGAAGTGAAATAAATACCATTTGGAGGCATTTAATGTTCGAGCAAAAACAGCAGATTTTCGACAAAAGAGATAACACCCCCCCATTACGTCATGCTTCAGAAATGTGGAAAATGGTCCGTTTTCAAATGTTTTATTTTTGAACGTCAGTTCACATTTGTAGGTGGATCATCAGTGTTAGAGCTAAAATTAGCATGTTTAAAGTGATTTTCATGCTTCCAGGGGCTCGGGAAGTTAATTAAATACCATTTGGAGGCATTTAATGTTCGAGCAAAAACGGCTGATTTTCGACAAAAGAGATAACACCCCCCCATTACGTCATGCTTCAGAAATGTGGAAAATGGTCCGTTTTCAAATGTTTTATTTTTGAACGTCAGTTCACATTTGTAGGTGGATCATCAGTGTTAGAGCTAAAATTAGCATGTTTAAAGTGATTTTCATGCTTCCAGGGGCCCAAAACACAAGATTTATGGAATGGTTAAAAGTGCATGAAAATGGCCAATTTACTCACTCTGAGTTCTCAAAAAGGGTTTCTTCACCCCGGGAAGTTAATTAAATACCATTTGGAGGCATTTAATGTTCGAGCAAAAACGGCTGATTTTCGACAAAAGAGATAACACCCCCCCATTACGTCATGCTTCAGAAATGTGGAAAATGGTCCGTTTTCAAATGTTTTATTTTTGAACGTCAGTTCACATTTGTAGGTGGATCATCAGTGTTAGAGCTAAAATTAGCCTGTTTAAAGTGATTTTCATGCTTCCAGGGGCCCAAAACACAAGATTAATGGAATGGTTAAAAGTGCATGAAAATGGCCAATTTACTCACGCTGAGTTCTCAAAAAGGGTTTCTTCACCCCGGGAAGTGAAATAAATACCATTTGGAGGCATTTAATGTTCGAGCAAAAACGGCTGATTTTCGACAAAAGAGATAACACCCCCCCATTACGTCATGCTTCAGAAATGTGGAAAATGGTCCGTTTTCAAATGTTTTATTTTTGAACGTCAGTTCACATTTGTAGGTGGATCATCAGTGTTAGAGCTAAAATTAGCATGTTTAAAGTGATTTTCATGCTTCCAGGGGCTCGGGAAGTTAATTAAATACCATTTGGAGACATTTAATGTTCGAGCAAAAATGGCTGATTTTCGACAAAAGAGATAACACCCCCCCATTACGTCATGCTTCAGAAATGTGGAAAATGGTCCGTTTTCAAATGTTTTATTTTTGAACGTCAGTTCACATTTGTAGGTGGATCATCAGTGTTAGAGCTAAAATTAGCATGTTTAAAGTGATTTTCATGCTTCCAGGGGCCCAAAACACAAGATTTATGGAATGGTTGAAAGTGCATGAAAATGGCCAATTTACTCACTCTGAGTTCTCAAAAAGGGTTTCTTCACCTCGGGAAGTTAATTAAATACCATTTGGAGGCATTTAATGTTCGAGCAAAAACGGCTGATTTTCGACAAAAGAGATAACACCCCCCCATTACGTCATGCTTCAGAAATGTGGAAAATGGTCCGTTTTCAAATGTTTTATTTTTGAACGTCAGTTCACATTTGTAGGTGGATCATCAGTGTTAGAGCTAAAATTAGCATGTTTAAAGTGATTTTCATGCTTCCAGGGGCTCGGGAAGTTAATTAAATACCATTTGGAGGCATTTAATGTTCGAGCAAAAACGGCTGATTTTCGACAAAAGAGATAACACCCCCCCATTACGTCATGCTTCAGAAATGTGGAAAATGGTCCGTTTTCAAATGTTTTATTTTTGAACGTCAGTTCACATTTGTAGGTGGATCATCAGTGTTAGAGCTAAAATTAGCATGTTTAAAGTGATTTTCATGCTTCCAGGGGCTCGGGAAGTTAATTAAATACCATTTGGAGGCATTTAATGTTCGAGCAAAAACGGCTGATTTTCGACAAAAGAGATAACACCCCCCCATTACGTCATGCTTCAGAAATGTGGAAAATGGTCCGTTTTCAAATGTTTTATTTTTGAACGTCAGTTCACATTTGTAGGTGGATCATCAGTGTTAGAGCTAAAATTAGCATGTTTAAAGTGATTTTCATGCTTCCAGGGGCCCAAAACACAAGATTTATGGAATGGTTAAAAGTGCATGAAAATGGCCAATTTACTCACTCTGAGTTCTCAAAAAGGGTTTCTTCACCCCGGGAAGTGAAATAAATACCATTTGGAGGCATTTAATGTTCGAGCAAAAACGGCTGATTTTCGACAAAAGAGATAACACCCCCCCATTACGTCATGCTTCAGAAATGTGGAAAATGGTCCATTTTCAAATGTTTTATTTTTGAACGTCAGTTCACATTTGTAGGTGGATCATCAGTGTTAGAGCTAAAATTAGCATGTTTAAAGTGATTTTCATGCTTCCAGGGGCTCGGGAAGTTAATTAAATACCATTTGGAGGCATTTATTGTTCGAGCAAAAACGGCTGATTTTCGACAAAAGAGATAACACCCCCCCATTACGTCATGCTTCAGAAATGTGGAAAATGGTCCGTTTTCAAATGTTTTATTTTTGAACGTCAGTTCACATTTGTAGGTGGATCATCAGTGTTAGAGCTAAAATTAGCATGTTTAAAGTGATTTTCATGCTTCCAGGGGCCCAAAACACAAGATTAATGGAATGGTTAAAAGTGCATGAAAATGGCCAATTTACTCACTCTGAGTTCTCAAAAAGGGTTTCTTCACCCCGGGAAGTGAAATAAATACCATTTGGAGGCATTTAATGTTCGAGCAAAAACAGCAGATTTTCGACAAAAGAGATAACACCCCCCCATTACGTCATGCTTCAGAAATGTGGAAAATGGTCCGTTTTCAAATGTTTTATTTTTGAACGTCAGTTCACATTTGTAGGTGGATCATCAGTGTTAGAGCTAAAATTAGCATGTTTAAAGTGATTTTCATGCTTCCAGGGGCTCGGGAAGTTAATTAAATACCATTTGGAGGCATTTAATGTTCGAGCAAAAACGGCTGATTTTCGACAAAAGAGATAACACCCCCCCATTACGTCATGCTTCAGAAATGTGGAAAATGGTCCGTTTTCAAATGTTTTATTTTTGAACGTCAGTTCACATTTGTAGGTGGATCATCAGTGTTAGAGCTAAAATTAGCATGTTTAAAGTGATTTTCATGCTTCCAGGGGCCCAAAACACAAGATTTATGGAATGGTTAAAAGTGCATGAAAATGGCCAATTTACTCACTCTGAGTTCTCAAAAAGGGTTTCTTCACCCCGGGAAGTTAATTAAATACCATTTGGAGGCATTTAATGTTCGAGCAAAAACGGCTGATTTTCGACAAAAGAGATAACACCCCCCCATTACGTCATGCTTCAGAAATGTGGAAAATGGTCCGTTTTCAAATGTTTTATTTTTGAACGTCAGTTCACATTTGTAGGTGGATCATCAGTGTTAGAGCTAAAATTAGCCTGTTTAAAGTGATTTTCATGCTTCCAGGGGCCCAAAACACAAGATTAATGGAATGGTTAAAAGTGCATGAAAATGGCCAATTTACTCACGCTGAGTTCTCAAAAAGGGTTTCTTCACCCCGGGAAGTGAAATAAATACCATTTGGAGGCATTTAATGTTCGAGCAAAAACGGCTGATTTTCGACAAAAGAGATAACACCCCCCCATTACGTCATGCTTCAGAAATGTGGAAAATGGTCCGTTTTCAAATGTTTTATTTTTGAACGTCAGTTCACATTTGTAGGTGGATCATCAGTGTTAGAGCTAAAATTAGCATGTTTAAAGTGATTTTCATGCTTCCAGGGGCTCGGGAAGTTAATTAAATACCATTTGGAGGCATTTAATGTTCGAGCAAAAACGGCTGATTTTCGACAAAAGAGATAACACCCCCCCATTACGTCATGCTTCAGAAATGTGGAAAATGGTCAGTTTTCAAATGTTTTATTTTTGAACGTCAGTTCACATTTGTAGGTGGATCATCAGTGTTAGAGCTAAAATTAGCATGTTTAAAGTGATTTTCATGCTTCCAGGGGCCCAAAACACAAGATTAATGGAATGGTTAAAAGTGCATGAAAATGGCCAATTTACTCACTCTGAGTTCTCAAAAAGGGTTTCTTCACCCCGGGAAGTGAAATAAATACCATTTGGAGGCATTTAATGTTCGAGCAAAAACGGCAGATTTTCGACAAAAGAGATAACACCCCCCCATTACGTCATGCTTCAGAAATGTGGAAAATGGTCCGTTTTCAAATGTTTTATTTTTGAACGTCAGTTCACATTTGTAGGTGGATCATCAGTGTTAGAGCTAAAATTAGCATGTTTAAAGTGATTTTCATGCTTCCAGGGGCTCGGGAAGTTAATTAAATACCATTTGGAGGCATTTAATGTTCGAGCAAAAACGGCTGATTTTCGACAAAAGAGATAACACCCCCCCATTACGTCATGCTTCAGAAATGTGGAAAATGGTCCGTTTTCAAATGTTTTATTTTTGAACGTCAGTTCACATTTGTAGGTGGATCATCAGTGTTAGAGCTAAAATTAGCATGTTTAAAGTGATTTTCATGCTTCCAGGGGCCCAAAACACAAGATTTATGGAATGGTTGAAAGTGCATGAAAATGGCCAATTTACTCACTCTGAGTTCTCAAAAAGGGTTTCTTCACCTCGGGAAGTTAATTAAATACCATTTGGAGGCATTTAATGTTCGAGCAAAAACGGCTGATTTTTGACAAAAGAGATAACACCCCCCCATTACGTCATGCTTCAGAAATGTGGAAAATGGTCCGTTTTCAAATGTTTTATTTTTGAACGTCAGTTCACATTTGTAGGTGGATCATCAGTGTTAGAGCTAAAATTAGCATGTTTAAAGTGATTTTCATGCTTCCAGGGGCTCGGGAAGTTAATTAAATACCATTTGGAGGCATTTAATGTTCGAGCAAAAAAGGCTGATTTTCGACAAAAGAGATAACACCCCCCCATTACGTCATGCTTCAGAAATGTGGAAAATGGTCCGTTTTCAAATGTTTTATTTTTGAACGTCAGTTCACATTTGTAGGTGGATCATCAGTGTTAGAGCTAAAATTAGCATGTTTAAAGTGATTTTCATGCTTCCAGGGGCTCGGGAAGTTAATTAAATACCATTTGGAGGCATTTAATGTTCGAGCAAAAACGGCTGATTTTCGACAAAAGAGATAACACCCCCCCATTACGTCATGCTTCAGAAATGTGGAAAATGGTCCGTTTTCAAATGTTTTATTTTTGAACGTCAGTTCACATTTGTAGGTGGATCATCAGTGTTAGAGCTAAAATTAGCATGTTTAAAGTGATTTTCATGCTTCCAGGGGCCCAAAACACAAGATTTATGGAATGGTTAAAAGTGCATGAAAATGGCCAATTTACTCACTCTGAGTTCTCAAAAAGGGTTTCTTCACCCCGGGAAGTTAATTAAATACCATTTGGAGGCATTTAATGTTCGAGCAAAAACGGCTGATTTTCGACAAAAGAGATAACACCCCCCCATTACATCATGCTTCAGAAATGTTGAAAATGGTCCGTTTTCAAATGTTTTATTTTTGAACGTCAGTTCACATTTGTAGGTGGATCATCAGTGTTAGAGCTAAAATTAGCCTGTTTAAAGTGATTTTCATGCTTCCAGGGGCTCGGGAAGTTAATTAAATACCATTTGGAGGCATTTAATGTTCGAGCAAAAACGGCTGATTTTCGACAAAAGAGATAACACCCCCCCATTACGTCATGCTTCAGAAATGTGGAAAATGGTCCGTTTTCAAATGTTTTATTTTTGAACGTCAGTTCACATTTGTAGGTGGATCATCAGTGTTAGAGCTAAAATTAGCATGTTTAAAGTGATTTTCATGCTTCCAGGGGCCCAAAACACAAGATTAATGGAATGGTTAAAAGTGCATGAAAATGGCCAATTTACTCACGCTGAGTTCTCAAAAAGGGTTTCTTCACCCCGGGAAGTGAAATAAATACCATTTGGAGGCATTTAATGTTCGAGCAAAAACGGCTGATTTTCGACAAAAGAGATAACACCCCCCCATTACGTCATGCTTCAGAAATGTGGAAAATGGTCCGTTTTCAAATGTTTTATTTTTGAACGTCAGTTCACATTTGTAGGTGGATCATCAGTGTTAGAGCTAAAATTAGCATGTTTAAAGTGATTTTCATGCTTCCAGGGGCTCGGGAAGTTAATTAAATACCATTTGGAGGCATTTAATGTTCGAGCAAAAACGGCTGATTTTCGACAAAAGAGATAACACCCCCCCATTACGTCATGCTTCAGAAATGTGGAAAATGGTCCGTTTTCAAATGTTTTATTTTTGAACGTCAGTTCACATTTGTAGGTGGATCATCAGTGTTAGAGCTAAAATTAGCATGTTTAAAGTGATTTTCATGCTTCCAGGGGCCCAAAACACAAGATTAATGGAATGGTTAAAAGTGCATGAAAATGGCCAATTTACTCACTCTGAGTTCTCAAAAAGGGTTTCTTCACCCCGGGAAGTGAAATAAATACCATTTGGAGGCATTTAATGTTCGAGCAAAAACGGCTGATTTTTGACAAAAGAGATAACACCCCCCCATTACGTCATGCTTCAGAAATGTGGAAAATGGTCCGTTTTCAAATGTTTTATTTTTGAACGTCAGTTCACATTTGTAGGTGGATCATCAGTGTTAGAGCTAAAATTAGCATGTTTAAAGTGATTTTCATGCTTCCAGGGGCTCGGGAAGTTAATTAAATACCATTTGGAGGCATTTAATGTTCGAGCAAAAACGGTTGATTTTCGACAAAAGAGATAACACCCCCCCATTACGTCATGCTTCAGAAATGTGGAAAATGGTCCGTTTTCAAATGTTTTATTTTTGAACGTCAGTTCACATTTGTAGGTGGATCATCAGTGTTAGAGCTAAAATTAGCATGTTTAAAGTGATTTTCATGCTTCCAGGGGCTCGGGAAGTTAATTAAATACCATTTGGAGGCATTTAATGTTCGAGCAAAAACGGCTGATTTTCGACAAAAGAGATAACACCCCCCCATTACGTCATGCTTCAGAAATGTGGAAAATGGTCCGTTTTCAAATGTTTTATTTTTGAACGTCAGTTCACATTTGTAGGTGGATCATCAGTGTTAGAGCTAAAATTAGCATGTTTAAAGTGATTTTCATGCTTCCAGGGGCCCAAAACACAAGATTTATGGAATGGTTAAAAGTGCATGAAAATGGCCAATTTACTCACTCTGAGTTCTCAAAAAGGGTTTCTTCACCCCGGGAAGTTAATTAAATACCATTTGGAGGCATTTAATGTTCGAGCAAAAACGGCTGATTTTCGACAAAAGAGATAACACCCCCCCATTACGTCATGCTTCAGAAATGTGGAAAATGGTCCGTTTTCAAATGTTTTATTTTTGAACGTCAGTTCACATTTGTAGGTGGATCATCAGTGTTAGAGCTAAAATTAGCATGTTTAAAGTGATTTTCATGCTTCCAGGGGCTCGGGAAGTTAATTAAATACCATTTGGAGGCATTTAATGTTCGAGCAAAAACGGCTGATTTTCGACAAAAGAGATAACACCCCCCCATTACGTCATGCTTCAGAAATGTGGAAAATGGTCCGTTTTCAAATGTTTTATTTTTGAACGTCAGTTCACATTTGTAGGTGGATCATCAGTGTTAGAGCTAAAATTAGCATGTTTAAAGTGATTTTCATGCTTCCAGGGGCCCAAAACACAAGATTA
>NW_028255443.1:0-58817 GCF_964263255.1 Lissotriton vulgaris | reverse complement strand
CAACTGTTCATATCCCTCACCAAAGACCCCCACACCGCCAAATCCAACCTCCACAGAGGAATGAAGGCCGTCACCAAATGGATGAAGGACAGCAGGCTAAAAGCTGAACTCAGACAAGATGGAGATCCTCATCTTCGGCCCCACCCCATCAGCCTGGGACGACTCCTGGTGGCTAACATCGCTAGGAACAGCCCCAGAACCCACCGACCACGCACGGAACCTGGGGGTCATCCTCGACTCCGCCCTCTCCATGACCAAGCAAGTCAACGCCGTCTCCGCGTCCTGCTTCAACACCCTTCGAATGCTCCGCAGGATCTTCAAATGGATCCCCTCCGACACGAGAAAAACCGCCACCCAGGGCCTCGTCACTAGCAGACTGGACTACGGGAACGCCCTCTACGCAGGAACATCAACCAAGCTCCTGAGACGGCTACAACGCATCCAGAACGCCTTGGCACGACTGATCCTCGAAGCCCCCCGACGCAGCCACATCACACCCCACCGGAGAGGCCTGCATTGGCTCCCTGTTAACAAGAGGATCACCTTCAAACTCATCCACGCACACAAAGCCCTACACAACGCCGGACCAGCATACCTCAATGACCGACTCAGCTTCTTCACCCCCACCCGCAGCCTCCGCTCTGCCAACCTCGCCCTGGCCACAGTTCCACGCATCTGGAAAATCACCGCCGGGCGGCAGATCCTTCTCCTACCTCGCCGCCAAGACCTGGAACACTCTCCCTACCAACCTACAACAGACCCAGGACCTGCTGGCCTTCAGAAGATGTCTCAAGACCTGGCTCTTCGATCAGTAGCAGCCCCCCCTCCCCCCAGTGCCTTGAGACCCTCACGGGTATGTAGCGTGCTTTACAAATGTTTTGATTGATTGATTGATTGACCTTTACAAGAAAACAACACAACAATGTAAAGTGTATGTGAGCATCACAATTACAAACGCCCAGGAGTAGGAATACATAGTATATCAACTGATTAGGTTCAGCTCTGAACTAGAAAGAGCATGGCGAACACTCAGACTCCTGTAAATACTATGATTTTTAGGTTTGGCTTCAATGGCGCTGAACTCAATTGATTTAAGAAGAAATAAGAACAAGCATTTATGAACCTGATTGGTGTTTAAATGCTACATACTTGAAGAAATAAGCAAGTTATAGGGACATATGCGCACATACAGACATGAAGTAGCACACCTACAGCCATCCTTGCAAGTACACATTAAATACATGCATACAGCTATGTACACAGAATCACACACATAATGGCACCTTTGTACCCAGGAAGACAGGCAGGCACAGAAACATATGCTGGTGACCTTCAATCTACAGTCAACCTGCATTAAACCACCACAACATACAGAAAACCAAGTATAAAGTCACAATCAATTCACATGCACTCAATGCATGGTCAAAATGGGCCGATGAATATATGCATGAATGTGAGGCTCTAGAGATGAATGAGTGGTGTTCAGTCAGTTGTGAAACGTGAAGCAGGAAGAACATTTTCTAACCAACTGCTGCAATTTTTTTGTATTTTACAGACCTATGTTTATTACTGGAGTAATACAATTCTGGCTCCACCCTTTCACGTCTTGAGTATGCCACATATACGTGCATGCAGTACCATATATTTGTGTGCTATATTATCATTAACATAAATTGGTGCACTTGACCCAAATACTGAAGGTGCATTTGCTGTATAATTCAGACATTTACATGAGTGTGCATACTAATGTTTTCCTTACCGTGATACCACAGTGCAGTTTTCATTTATATTTGCATTTTGTAGTTTGAGTAATTTATTAACTCTCTAGATACATATTCATTTGAATAGTATCCTGCATTTATTTTATAACTATATCTGTATCTATAACCATGCATTTAAATGTGTATTGAAGTGTTTTGCTATGTTAGCTTGACCAAAGGCCTTACGCATTGGACTCAAAGTCAAAGTTTGTATGGGTAGCAATGTTTTCTTCTTCTTTGCAAGTGCGTTCATATGATCTCATAGTTAGTGAAAGGCACATTGTGTATGATAGATAGTGAGGCTCGGAAGAAAATCTTTTGGCAAGGATGAGAGGCGCTGAGAGGGGCAACGAACAAAGGGAGGACATCTATTCATGATATATCTAGAAATGGGAGGAATCCAAAGAGGTCCTGATGTTCAGACCATGCGATTGGAGTATCAAATCAGGTTGCCAAGTTCTACTGTGAGAAGGTGGAAAAGTACTGGGATACATGATGAGGGATTCTCAAATGTTTTGCTGAGTTTTAATTGGTGGTCACAATTTACCTATAGGCAGGTTCCTTTTAGACTCAGAGGGCTCTTTGCTATATTCCTGTTGTGTGGCTTTCTGCTTTGCAATACCCCATGATTTTGGAGTACTTCTACAGAAGTCTCCAAAATGCTGATACCTTCCTGATTTACTGGATCTAATTAGGGGTTTCCCAATTGATGTTACTTAGTTCAGACTTAGTTTAGGTAATTTAGATTTAATCATGTATAGGCAAGAGGATCGGAAATCGTATACCAGTCGCCAGATTTTATTCCTTATTTACTGCATTTCTATAACTGAATTTCTTGTATGCTTTATGCTTTTGACACTAAACTTTGTCAGATGATTTGGACTGCCAGTAGTGATTCTGTATTTATACAACGTATTCTTGAGACTTGTGTACATCAGTTTGGCATTGAATTTGTAATAAACCTACAATTTAATCCCAATAATCAACTTTCAGGTCCTCGCTGTGTAGCCAAATGGGCTGCACTGTAAATTGAACTCTTGGATGCTGTTAACTCCTCTTTACTTCCCAGGCATCTAAAAAGGTCTATCATAGGGAAATTGGATGTTCGCTTAGTTCTCTGGCAAATGGTATGAAAATGGTGATGGTTAGAAACTGGAATAGGGGAGTTAGAATATTTTATTTTAAAGTAGTTCAGATCCAATCACAGCCCTAGAGCCCATGTTTGGTTTGGAGGATCAGCAGAGTTCCAGCAGTTCGAGAAAGATTTATAACAGCCGAGGTGTGAGTATAAATATGGTTGGGCATTCTAATGGCAAATTCTTAGTTCGTGGTGTTCATGGAGATTGCGTGATGTTTGGCAGAGATGTTTTGAATGTTGTGTGAATGTTGCACTTAACGTGGAGAAGTTGAAGTTGTTATCGGGTCCGAGGTGGCCTAAGATCCTGAGATGATATCAATAAATGTAGAACGCACTGTAATGTAATTCTCTGCTAAATTTTTGTGGTGCCTGTCGTGAGACTTCATTGACAACACAATTGAGAGAGGGACAATTATCTTGGTGTGTGAAAGTGAGGTGTGATTGGTGTGGTGGACCTTTGCTCAGGGGGAAGTTGTTAAAATCGGGGTGATTCCCCGCAGGACGAGGTCTCATTCAAATGTGTCTGAGTAGGTTGAAAAGTGTTATTCATAACCATTTCTAGTATGATCGAACACTGTTGATTTCTTTAGTGGATCAGACAAAGTTATTTGTTGTAATTGGTTTATATTTGTTTTGCATGCATATTGCTGAGGCAAGTGCGTTCGTGAAAATTGTACATGAGGGTGAACTGCTGTAAGGAGTGAGATTGACGTCAGAGTGTGATGCACTGAGATTGGCCGGTTAGTGTAGAGCTGGGCTGTTGTTGGTTGTCTACATTATAAAGAGTTGCACTGGTAATGGTCGATGGCCCTGAACGAGATTTGTAGGTACACTATTATATCCTGCTCTGAAACGAAATTCTATTTGTGATTTTTATTTTTTTTAAAACCTTTATTGTTCATTTCAATAATATTACAGGCATGGGCCTACAACCACAGGGGCCGGCCGCTAATCAAATTATATGCAAATATAGTACTGTAGAGCACAGCTCTTCAGCCGACAACCCTGGAGTTCGGCAGCGATTCAGGATACAGTTCGTATTGATCGCAGGATTTATGCACAGGATGAGATAAAGGCTTTGTATTTTATTTATATATAAATCTAATTATAAACAATAAATAAACAACAATGAACAAGGCAAAATAGACAATGTCGATGGGTACCTGCTCCAGGGGGGGAAGAAACCATACCACAAGTCAATATACGTTTTCGATGTTAAATGAAAAAGAAAAGGGGGGGGAAGAAGGGAGGAAGTAGACTACCGTGTTTTCAAAGATCTAAAAAGTACAAGGAATGTCCGGTTAGGGAGACAGTGACATTTCAGGACTATCTACAAAGGGAGGAGTACACACCTCCCCCCGGTATGAATTCCATTGGTCCCAAATTCTACCCCATTTCCTTGGTCTGCCACAGGCCACATACACCGTTTTTTCCCGAAACATGCCCTAGTCCATGTTTTCCTTCCACGCTGTGACCGTGGGTGCTCTTTGGGACCCCCACAATTGTGCTATGTCTCTCTTTGCTATCATGTTCCCAAGGGTCACCCATTGAGTCTGTGCTACATTCTAATCAGTCGGTTCCCAGACATTCAGCAGACAGCGCCGGGCTTCGGGCAACAACGAAACTCCCGTAACCTCTTCCATAACTGCATGCACTCGGTTCCAGAACAATACCACCTCTGGACACTCCCAAATGATATGAAGGAAAGTGCCCGTTGAACCACATCCACGCTTACACAATCCATCCACAGAATAACCCATACGGCCCATGCTAGACTCAAATACCCCTGGTGAAAAGGCCACAAGTACAGCCCCCAAAAACGAAAATCACTGAAAAATCTGCACAATCCCATTCCATCCATGCCCTCCATGATGTTTAAATTCAAGACACCCCACAGAAAGACTAGGCCCATGCAAGACTCACTACCCCTGGGCATAAAGGTTGAAAAGTAGGCAAAATGGTTGCAGGCCTAACAACAATGCCTGCATTCAAAATGGCCACTTGCCTCCCAGCACATGGCCAGGGCTGTAGCAGCACTCAAAATGGCCCCCAGCCACATGGCCTGTCCCTCCCCATGAACACCCCCAAAAATCGAAAAACACTGAAAAATCAGCACAATCCCATTCCATCCATGCCATCCATGATGTTTAAGTTCAAGACACCCAACAAAAAGACTAGGCCCATGCTAGACTCAATACCCCTGGTGAAAAGGCCACAAGTACAGCCCCCAAAAACGAAAATAACTGAAAAATCAGCATAATCCCATTCCATCCATGCCCTCCATGATGTTTAAATTCAAGACAACCCACAGAAAGACTAGGCCCATGCAAGACTCACTACCCCTGGGCATAAAGGTTGAAAAGTAGGCAAAATGGTTGCAGGCCTAACAACAATGCCTACATTCAAAATGGCCACTTGCCTCCCTGCACATGGCCAGGGCCTGTAGCAGCACTCAAAATGGCCCCCAGCCACATGGCCTGTCCCTCCCCATGAACACCCCCAAAAATCGAAAATCACTGAAAAATAAGCACAATCCCATTCCATCCATGCCCTCCATGATGTTTAAGT
This sequence comes from Lissotriton vulgaris, assembly GCF_964263255.1. Lineage (NCBI taxonomy): Eukaryota > Metazoa > Chordata > Amphibia > Caudata > Salamandridae > Lissotriton > Lissotriton vulgaris. The sequence continues at coordinate 53,351 of NW_028255443.1, read as the reverse complement.
TCAAGACACCCCACAAAAAGACTAGGCCCATGCTAGACTCAATACCCCTGGTGAAAAGGCCACAAGTACAGCCCCAAAAAACGAAAATAACTGAAAAATCAGCACAATCCCATTCCATCCATGCCCTCCATGATGTTTAAGTTCAAGACACCCCACAGAAAGACTAGGCCCATGCTAGACTCAAATACCCCTGGTGAAAAGGCCACAAGTACAGCCCCAAAAAATGAAAATCACTGAAAAATCAGCACAATCCCAATCCATCCATGCCCTCCATGATGTTTAAGTTCAAGACACCCCACAGAAAGACTCAGTCCACCCACCACTGAGTACCCCTGGGCAAAAGGCCCCAAAACAGCCCAAAAATCGAAAATTCCAAAATTGTAGTTGCAGCAACTGTAATGCCCCAAACAAACTTACTTGTAAAATTTCTAATCCAACAGTGATCCAAAGAAAGTCAAAAAGGCCTCAAATCGAAATATCCAGCAGCATCCACAAAAAGTAATCCTTCCAGCTCCAGATCCAAATGAAAAGTGACCAGGAGATGGCCAAAGCACTGGGTGGAGCCTGCTGGACAGGAACAGGAAGTTGAAGACTGTGGGGCACTTCCTTCCTCCCACCCCCCTCCCCCCCTCCCCAAAATGGACTCCTCGCTAAAAAAGTGCAGGCAAATGTCAACCTAAGGAGTTATTCAGATAAAAATCATCATTTCAAGAAGGTTTATGCTGCTTGCTGGTGGATTTCTTGTGCAGAATTGCAAATTTTATATTTTTGCGTTTTGCGAGATTGTTGCTGCTCGCCGCATCTCAAAGCTCGCAATTGCGAAGTACCGCGAGACGTGATCTCGGCGTACTCGTGTTGACAAACGCTCGCTGCAAAAGTTGGCAAGCCGCGATTACGTAATCGCGCTTGCCAAATTCCCGCGGGATCCCGCAGCAAGATCCAAAATGGCGCAGCACTCGCAAAATATCGAGAAAAACAACTCAGCAAACGATGATAAATGCCGCGCGCCGCAAAATTGTATCACCAAGAAAAAAAAAATCCGCTGCGTGCGAATTTGTGGATTTTGAGGGAAATACGCAAATCTCGCGGATTGCGAATTTACCGAAAATCCGCAAAATCCGCGAGCGTAACGGATTTTCCGCCCATACTTAGCAAAGATTGACAGGATGACCCAAGAACCCAAAGAGTCAATTCATGCATAGTATGTGAGGTTGCTGCAGGCATTCAAGCAGTACCATGGTCTGGAGATGCTGGAGCCCAAGAAAATGGGGCATTTTGTGCCCAGGGTTGTGACAGGATTGAGTCCTGAAGTTAGCATGATAATTCAGCAGCCTTGTGATTTGTTGGTAGAATAAGCTGGTTGATGAGATTTTGAGATATGCAAACTACTGTCATTTTGAAATAGAAATAAAGCTTAGCTTTTAGTGCAACTGCTTGTCTCAAAAGAAAATTGCCAAAATAAATCAAAAAAGGTCTTGGGAACTTGCTATTAGTGTTCTTTTGAACTAACGGTAGTCTGTGTACCCTTTGGAGTTGGGAGTCCCAATCCCAATCTGCGAGATCCACAAAGGCCCTTTGGAAAAGTTTTACCACAAAAGCTCTCGGGTCTGACCCCTCAATACCTTCCGGTATTCCAAATAATCTTAGATTTTGTCTTCTGGCCCTATTTTCCAAATCTTCCACTTTGGTTTCCAGTAAGGTCAATCTAGAGGTATTTTGTTTAATAGCTGAGGAGGCATGATTAAAGTCTTCTTCCACCTCCACTATTCGTGTTTTAATGTCTTCTATTTCTTTGCTGATTCCTCCTAGGTTTTGGCATATGTCTCTCATAGTTCCTTGAATTTTAGTGTTATCCTCTCTCAATTGGAGGTATTGTTGTTGACTCTCAGCCCTCTGCTCTAGCAAAGTCTGCATAATTGCCTCCATTGATATGCCCTGTGGTGGTATAGAATTGAAAGTATGAAAAGAGCTTGGTTGAGAGGAGTTCCCGGCTTGCAAAATAGATCCTCCAGGTAATGGTTCATGCGGGTTTAATTGTGAGCTTGTTGGTCCTGCAACAGAAGAGTCCAGTTCCATTACTTCTCCTGTATTATTTTCAGAGTTCTTACCATTTAGATCTAATTGTATCTGAGTTTTTCTCAAGCTAGTTACAATAGTTTCCTCGGGGACGTTTATCTCTTCACTATTTGAATCCAGCAGCTCATGATTAAGTTCCATACTTGGTTTCTTAAGCCCGTTTGATATAATTTGCAGTGTAGAGATATCTAGAGCATCAGTAGAAATAAAGGAAGCTCCAGGGGTCTCTGCATGTGTCTCTAGATGTGTCCCAACATTTGAATCATTGTTCTCCTCTTCAGAAACTAAGATCGTATTATCTGAGACCTCTTGATTCACAGGAAATGCACTTCCATTAACATTGGTTAGGGGGTCAGTAGGTCTGTCCACATTTAAGCTTGTATTGTTGCTTGACTTGTCCTCTTGATGTATATTCAGTTGCCCATTGGACTCATCCGGGCTAGCCCCTGAGAGTCTTAGGGCCATATTTTTTACTCCGCCTTTAGCTTCTATCCACCTTCTCAACGGACTATCATCCATTAGACGACTTTTTTTATTTTCCACCATATCTTTACCTGTTACCTTTAAGAGGAGAAGTTTTTGCTTCGTTTTGACCTTTCTTTTAGTTTTTTTCGGTACCAATTTTTTGTTAGTTTTATTAGTAAACAGTTTAGAAGTCTCATTGTTCCCATCTTCTTCTTCTGATAGTTCCTCATATTCGACATTTGAATCTTCGCCTGTCTTAGTTCCAGATTCCTGACTCAAATCAATTGCTCCTTCCTGTTCCCTATCTTTTGGCTTACTTTTATCAACTTTCTCGCATATGGTACTATTAATATCAGGAAACTCGGCACCTCCCCCTAAATCTTGTAACATTTGTGGCGGTTTGTTGATTAGATCAGTCTCGATATTTTCCTGAGCCAGCTTTGTTTCATTAGTTCCCTTAATTTCTTTAGTTGCAGAGTTTATAGTTTCCTTGTCTATAGGTACTTTATCAGATCCTTTCTTACCTTGAGACCTCTCAGTGGTTAGCCCCATATCTTGGATACTGTCCTGCGTTTTTTTCATTGCCTGTTCCACTCCAGATATTTTATCTTGTTCTTTATTTCTGGCATATGTTTCATCGTTCTTATTATTATTTTTACTTTTTATTTTATCATCCTTCATAATTTCATTGTTCTTATCCTTTCCGACAGACTGCACCTCTGATACATTGAAGTCTATTTTTAGCACACCCTTGGCGTCCCCTTTAGCAGCCATGGAGGAATCATTCATCTTTTCTGAACACAAACCCTTATCAGCATTGCTAGTTCCAAAGATATTCGAACCTGGGTTATCAGTTACCTTTACAGCCATTTGGCTAGTCTCTTTCTTATCCCCCAGGGTGCTTACCTCTGTTACTCCTACAGCCACCGCAGTTATAGTACCTGTAAGTAGTTTCTTAGGTGCCAAGGCGGTCTTCTTGGATCTTGTCTTACGTGAGGACATCGATTCTTGCCCCACTGCTGTTTCTGCTGTTTCTGTCCGCTCTGCTGATTCTGCTGGTTCTCTTTCCCCAGCGCGTCCTTGCTGCCGTGTTCCTGAAAGAGCTCTCAGGTGTGTACTCCGAGTTACCGCTCGGAACGCCCAGCTGATCGTCAATGTAGAAGGCAGTGTAAGGCGGGCGTAGCTCGCTGCACGGCTCTGGGAGCGAAGCAGGCTCCTGCCGTATTGCAGCAACTCCCACAACATCGAGTCCGCCAACCGGTAAGCGCCGATACCAGTCTCCAGCCTCCAGCCGATCTTTTCTTATCTTTTCACGCGAGTAACAGTTTACCAGTTTGCCAAGTCATAAATCGCCAGCAAGTAATTCAAACCTCCTTCTCATTCCTCCCTTACTCAGCTCTCCGTTCTACGTCCTCCGTTAAGCCTTTGATTGAGAATATCCCATGCCTTTGTTTGTTCGTAGCGCCATGAGCAAACCACACAAGCAGCGTCTACACACGGCGGCGTTCAGCCCGCCATCTTGACTCCTCCCCCAGGGACATCCGGAAGTAACTGTTGATAACTTTACTTTTTTTGTGAAGTCTGATCTAACTAAAGTAACTATGGATAAACGGTGGGAGCTCCGGAAATTAATCGATGCCTTCAAAAATATAGGATGCCTGGCCTATTTACAAGAACCTGCCCGCCTTAAAGTTATCCGGGATGGACAAGTGGCTTTTTTCACTGATCCTCTAACCGCGGAACAATGCTTGGAAAAATTCTCATGTGATAATGAAAAAAGAAAGCAGAAAGAAAAAGAGAACTAGTGCTATACCTGTTTTGCTCTTTTCCTTTTTTTGTCCTTTTTGCTATTTTCTAATTTCTAATTCAGGCAGGATAGATTCAGGCATATGTATGTACAATTTCTTCTTTGTTCTTTTTCTTTTTACCTTCTTTTTCCCCTCTAATATAGACTGGTATTTTGTGATACTCCGAAATGTGAATTGAATATAGTCACTAAAGGTACTTAAAGTACGATTCAATTTAGGTTTGAGCAACCACTCATGCATGCTTCTTCACAGAGCTGCCACTCCAGCGGCAGCAATGCTAGAGGGGAGCTCCCCCCCTAGAAACAGGGAGCAGCAAGGGAGAGGGTGGGGTTGTCACAAGGGCAAGGGTGGCAACGGAAGTCAGGGGTGGGGGGTGGTGATCAAAAGGAAAAATGTGTTTGCAAGTTTTGACGTTTTATTTTGGTTTAGAGAAGGTGACAATGGAATGTTAAGGAAGCTTAATACAAAGAGGAATAGGATTTTACTATATTTGAATTTAATAATTAATAAATGCTTAAGCTAAGAATTTTTTGTTGGAATGTAGATGGCCTAAACAATAAGAGTAAAAGGAACCTAGTAAAAGAAGAGATAAAAATGTATAATCCGAACATAGTGCTGTTGTCAGAAACTCATATAAAATACCAGGATAAAAAATGGCTTACACAATTAGGTTATGAATTGGTTATCTGTACTTCGTTGAATGAGACCATTAGGGGGGTTGCTATTTTGAAACAAAGAACACTGCAACTAGATACAATAAAGACTGCGACTGATAATAGAGGCAGATGGGCAATAGCACAGATTCAAGGGGCTGAAGCTAAATTAGTATTCTGTGTGGTTTATGGCCCAAATATTGATAAACCTAAAATTTATGAAGATTTAAGCATAGAATTACTAGAATGGGAAGGGGAAACTATTATTGCCGGAGATTTTAACTGTGTGATGAATTATAAAATGGATTCTACGGGGCCAAGGAATTTTAAAAGAATGCACAAAGTTAGAATGGCGATTCTAGAATTGGCTAGATTAAACAACATTAGAGACATATGGCGGTCTAAACACCCAAAGACGCCAGGTTATACCTATTACTCTGCCCCGCACAGATCATGCTCTAGGATCGACATGATCTGGGCTTCAGAAAATATTTTGGAAAAGTGCACGATCGAAATCTGCCCCAAAGTAACATCGGATCACAATCCTCTCCTTATGGAAATTAACATTGACAATCAGAAAGCAAAAGCAAGAAAATTTACTTTTCCTAGACACTTATTGAGTGACCAATCATTCATCGCATCGATCAAAAATCATATACAAGAGTTTATTAAGCTAAATACTAATACAGAGAGCATTAATACTGTATGGGACACTTGCAAGTGTAGTATCAGAGGCTGTGTCCAACAGTATATATACAGGCTCAATACAGAAAATCGCAATCAGAATAAGGATATGACTTCTAAATTATTAAATTTGGAATCACAATTGGCGGATGCAACACTCCAATCAAAAAACAATATTGATCAAATTAGAACACAACTAGCAGGGATACAAGCTGGACTCAGGAAAAAGCTAAGGGAAAGATATGCGGTTGGACTACATAAATATAAATTAGATCAATATGAAGGGGGTGATCGTATCGGAAAAATATTAGCTTATAAAACAGCGGACAGGAAAGCGAAAACTAGAATAAAGGAAATAATGGGGTCAGATCTTGTACTATATGGGCAGGAGGATCAAATTTTAACTCAATTTGTTAAATTCTACCAGCACTTATATACCCCAGAGGAGCTATCGAGCCAAATAAATATTGAAAAATATCTTGATCAACATTTAAAATCAACACAAGAACTTAAACAAGAAACGATTCAACATCTAAACTCAAATATTTCTATGGAAGAGATTAAAATAGCTATTGATCACTTACCCTTAGGTAAGGCAGTTGGGGAAGACTGCATACCAGGGGAGATGTACAAACTTTGTTATCAAGAGTTGGCTCCTTTATTACAAACAGTCATTAACTCTATTATTGTTTCTAAACAAGCTCCTTCCTCATGGAAACTGGCAAAAATCATATTCTTTTTGAAAAAGGGGAAGCCGGAAAAAGAGTGTGGATCGTATCGGCCCATTTCTCTATTAAATTCGGATGTGAAAATCTTTGCTAAAATCTTAGCTAATCGACTAGCGCCCCATATGCCAGATATGGTTAATTCCCAACAGCATGGCTTTGTGATAGGTAGAGACACCACCATGCATGTTAATACTTCTATAACAGTTCTGGATGTAGCTGAAACCACTAACACCCCACTCGGTATGATAATGTTAGACGCGGAAAAGGCATTTGACCGAGTGGGGTGGGATTATTTATGGACAGTATTAAGAAAAATGGGTATAAAAGGTTCATACTTAGACTGGGTTATGTCAATATATGATGAACCACGGGCGGTGGTTAGTTATGGAGGCATGGATTCCAATAACTTTAAGATTTCTAGAGGTACTAGGCAGGGATGCCCCCTTTCACCAATATTATTTGCTTTATCTTTAGAACCTTTTTTAAATGCTCTAAATACCCAAACAAATATAGTACCTGCTCAACATGGGGATACAACCCTTAAATTAACAGCTTTTGCGGATGACATCGCAATATATACACCGGATGTGAGCAAAGCTATGCCAGCAATTATAGAGGAAGCGCACAAGTTCGGGGAAATCTCAGGATATAAGTTAAATATCAACAAAACCCAAATCATACTTAATTATACACCGGCCGCATGTATCTATAAGACCAGCAAAGAAGCAGTATATTTAGGTATAAAACTTATGGCTAAAGTGGAGAAGATTGTTGAAATAAATTATGGGGCATTTCTCAAAGAGACAGCTGCAAGTTTCAAAAAATGGCACAAGATACCTCTGAGTCTACTAGGGAGAATTAACCTGATCAAAATGAAAATCTTACCTAAGCTACTCTACTTGTGTAGAGCTATACCGCTACTGCCAAATAAACTGTTTTTTAAGAAATTAGATGGGATTTGTAGCAGTTTTATTTGGGGATACAAAAAGGCACGGAGGGCCATTAAATATCTGACATTACCTATCTTTAAAGGGGGACTTACTTTACCGGATTTTAATTTGTATTTTTTGGCTTCTTTCTTTTTGCGCATTAGGAGTCTATTAAAGAACTCTCCTCCCTTATTTTTTTACCAATATATGCTGGGAACAGATGCCAACCAATTTCTACTACGGGTTCACGACCCTAATTACTTCAAAAGAGTAAAATTTAAGACGGCTAAGCATGCTATCAGAATTTGGGATAAAATCTTGCACATTAGCAACTCCACATTTTACAATGCTGAGCTTAGACTATGGGATAATCCGGGCCTGCCTGGTATCTTTTCGGATGGTGTAGGAAATCGCTGGATGAGATTAGGTATAAGCACGCTAGGAGACTTGTACGATATTAATGGCTTGATGGATTTTGGTAACTTAAAAACTACATATGGGCTTACGGACGACATGTTTTTTAAATATAGACAGATTAGAGATTTTTTTTGGAACAAATTAAAGATAACGGAAGTTGGCCAATCTGAAATTCTTGAAGGTATTTATTCAGGAAAAACTAAATCATTGATTAAATGGGGATATCAATGGCTCATTAAGGTGAAGGAGGAAAACACATCCCAAATTGCAGCTAAATGGTCTCGTAGACTAAACCAAAACATTAATTCAGCTCACATTAGTAATGCCCTATCTCATTTAAATGATATAGTTCATTCTTCCAATTTGAAAATGCAACTATATAGGACTGTTACGGAGTTATACTATACGCCACAAAGGATATCTAGTTGGTCACAAGGTAACTCCTTGACAGATAAATCCAAGTGTGTCAAATGCGATACTGCGGCGGCTGGAATTGAACATATGCTCTTTTTCTGTCCAGCACTCTCAAATTTTTGGAATCGCATATCTAACTATCTTCAATCTTACCAAATTAGTTCAATGGATTTCACGGCACAATGGGTTCTGTTAGATATTCAAGACATGAATTGCCCCAACAAAGATCTTTTAACGATTTTGATAGCATGCGCTAGATTAATCATAGCCAGGGTTTGGATTTCTAAAGAACCCCCCTTGGTTGCTGACTGGTTAGCATTGGTATATGAAATTAGAACAATGGAGTTCTCCCTAGCAAAACTTAGAGGCCCTAAAGCTCTTTTGAAAAAAGAAAAGATATGGAAGGGATTTTTCGTGGGTTAAAAGCTACGATTAGTCTAATACTGATAATTTTTTTTTTTTTTTTTTTTTTTTTTTTTTCCCTTACTGCTTTTCCTCTTTCTTTCTTTAGAAGTAATGTGAAGTTTTGTTGTAAGAAATACTGTTTTATGTTTGTATTCCTCCATGATCTGTTTTGAATGAATTTATAATTGTATGTTAATTATGAAACTGATCTACTATGAACTTTGTCTCTACTTGCAAACAATAAAAACGTTTAAAACAAAAAAAAAAAAAAATGAAATAGAAATAAAGCAGAAGAAATTGAAGGAGAAATTGATGGTGGCGCAAATGAAGGCTGCTCAGAGAGGAGTTCAGAGTCAGCCTTTTGTAGGAAATGTTCCTCCTATGCAAGGAGTGTCTAAGGAAAGAGCTCCTGTGATGCAAGGTGGAGGTGAGTTCCAGCCACAAGGTAGAGGCTGTGTTGTGTCCCAAAATGATCTCAAAATGTCAATGTACCCCAGTCCAATGTGATGTAAGTTCCACAACTCCAATGGCACAACAATCAGCCAAAGGCCCTAGATTTACTTCAAATCAACTTCCAAAAATGAATAAGAATTCTTTTCAGAATAACAGCCGTTTCCAGCAGTATCCTATGTGTGATACGGTTGACAATTATGGCTCCGATCAGTCCGCCTGACGGTGCCTGAGTGGAAAAATAGATTGCATGCTCGGCGACATCTTGGAGGTAGACCAGAGTTGTCCATTTATATATTGTGTGGTAAAGGGCCATCGTATAATTTCTGGTTGATACTACCCGCTCTACTGTTAGAACAGTGGAAGTTCCAAACTTACACCTCTTGTGAAAGAGAATTCAAGTTCTAGGATTTGCAAATAAACAAATGATAAACCCATAACTGAAGATGTACCATTAAAATAGGGAATTTTGAGGAGAATCACCAATTTCCGCTCAAATTGTCATCAGACATACCAGTGTTAATACAATCACCAGTATTAATACAATCACAGCCAACTGTCCTAGCAGAAATCCATTCAATTCCGAAATCTATCCATCTTTCTGTCTCGAATCTCTCACTAGATTCAGACACCTTAGGCAACCTAGAAAACACACCTGACCTCCAGCTATTACAGTCTCAGGAAACTTGCACAGGCTCTCAGCATACGGGGGTAAAGGAGGGAGCTGTCCCTAAGCAGAAAAAAGATAAACAGAAAAAAGATAAGAAAAAAGACAATTCAAGAAACACCAAAGCTGCCTCAACCAACAAAGAAAGAACTAATTCTCAAACTACGCAGGGTTTTTCAAACGCTCCGCCCACCCAATCTATTAATTTAACAGATCAACCTGTTAATTTAATTTTTCCACCCACAGTTAACGCGGGGGAGCCCTGCAGCTTATGCAGTACAAACACCCAGCTTTTGGCAAACTTCAGGGAAATCCTAAAACATCATCTCCAACCCCTAGAACGCAGCATAATGGCCATTGAAAAACAACTTGCAAAATTGACCCAAAAACCATCTCCCCATCATAGCATGGTTCAACCGAACATAGGGGCCAATAAGGGAATCTCCACAAATTCTAGTGTTCAAGGCAGTCCAAAAGTCTGTGAACCTAAACCTTCCAAGACGACAATACCTCAAACCACACAATCAAACGCCAAGAAGCCTCTCACCCCTGTTCCCCCAACCCCAACTTCTGGAAGCGGGACAACAGATGTGACCACGACTATTATCCTCACCCAGTCAGCGCCGCCACAGTCAGTTCCAACTCAGCCTACTTTGGATAAGGGTCCCGTCCAGCCACAATCCCAGAGACCAATTCCACCCCTAATTCCCCGATACCCCATGTTAAATGCACCAGGTGACGGGAAAAGGGGGTTTAAGTCCAGACGCCCGATTCATCTCCCACGAGAAGCATCCCCCTTTACCGTCATTCTCACGGGGGTTCCGGAACTCCCGGAAACTACAAAGGAACCATTTTGGTCCCTTCAAAATAAGGTTCTACAGTGGCTAAACATTAACAGGCCAACACAATCTGCATATACCAGCAGAATATCCACTGTAGGTAGAGTTTCGTGGATAGGCCCAGAACCTAAGAGTATACAGGGAGATTGTATTATAGTCAACTGTGAAGACCCGGCTACTGTTGATCATATCGGCTCATGGCCAGTTCTAGCCAAGAGCGGGGGATTGATGCTTATCGTCTTTCCTTCTTTTATCCCCCGAAATATAACAAGCAACATAACAACCAATACCCAATGGCTCCAAATTGGGAGCATCCCCTAGAGAGGCCATGGGACTATGGGGGTTCTTGGTCTACCCAGAGAAATAGTAGCAGAGAATGGCAACCCCGGCCTTGGTTTCCCAGCAGAGAACAGGCTCCTTTGGTAGGGTGGCAAGGTCTTCCAACTAGAAATAGATATGACTGCCTGGAAATGGTCGACTGACCGCTAGCCATTCCACAGAGCACTATTCAGCCTCAGAGGACACTTACCCCTTTATCGACTAGAATGAGAGCTACGGCAAATTCACCGATAAACACAAATCGGTCACTCTCGACTCTTACCTGTGTCCAATCCCCATTATCCTTACCTCGTCCCTCTGTCCCTACAGGCTACGTTGTGGAGGATTCTGAAATTTCTCCTGGCCAAACGCCCCCCTTGACCGAGGGTTCCAAATCCCTCTTCCATACTGAGACTCGGATTAGCCCGCTCCAACTAACTACGATTGACAACGCAACTACAGTTTTCACACATACTCATGCACGTGACTCCCTTCCATCTAACGAGATGTCCCTATCCGTCCTATATTGGAACATTGCTGGCCTCCGTACCAAGATCAACCTACAATCATGGGCGGATATGATGAATGAGAACCACATCCTTTGCCTTCAGGAGACTTGGCTAACGGTCCCCGTCCATCTGGTGGGTTATAAAACTTTCTTTATTCCAGCAACACAGGGTTTGTTCGGAAGACCTAAGGGTAGTCTAACTGTTTACGTAACCAACACTCTTCCCCTTATAACAATTACCAGCTTAAAAGAAGAGGTTTGTTACCAAAATTTAAGTATCCATATCGACAATAGATTTGTATACCTTTTGGTAAACTTATATACCAATCTTTCACCCACTGATTGTGAGCAGATAATAAATGAAATCACCACTTGTTTAAAGTCCCAGCTGAACAAGCCATCATCTCTCCCTCTTTATATCATTTGGGGAGGCGATTTTAACTTCCCACTATGCTCAAACTACAGAAATGGGAACTGTGGACTGAATGACAAAACCGACTGTCCTCTGGCCCATTTCGTACATAGCACCAACGGGAACTCCCTGAATGAGAGCCTTTTCACGCTAGAGTTGGACTACGCAAACCAGTTGGTTCACCCTCAAGTTGACTTCTCCACAACATTTCATGGTAGGGGTTTGTCTAGCACAATCGACTTCATTCTTTGCTCGCAGAATTTAAGGGGCCAACTGGCAAAATTCTCCACAGGTACATATAGTTGTAGTGATCACTACCCTAATCGAATTATAATACAATTACAATCAGTATCACTCCACACAAATGTCAGAAGCCTGTTAACGCAAGAATCGTTAAAAATGGACAAATTGAACTGGTTCTCAGTGAAATGGGCTAAAATAGATCCTGACGCAGTAACAGAGAAAGTCCTTAAAAAAAACATCTGTTCTGTTAACGATTGCCTAGACCCCTGCTCATCGCCCCAAACAGTGCTGGCCAGCTTTGGCAGGATTCTGGGAACAATAAAAGAGGAACTAACTCGCACTACCGCCCGGAAACCATTGGCCGAGGGCTGGTTTAATTCCGGGTGTCGGAAAGCACTTTCAAATCTCAAGGCAGCTCTTCAGATTTCCCCGAGGGACTCCCAAGAGATAGCAAAACTAAGAAAACTCTATAAGGCCGAAAGGGTAAAACGAACTAAAGATATCAAAGCTAATCTGTGGTTACAACTTCATGATAGCTGTCGAACAAGGGATAGTGGTCATTTCTGGCGTGTTGTAAAATCTCCCTTTTTGTCAAACTCGTCGTCATCCCAACATCTTGACGTCGCAGTAACTGCAGAAGAATGGGTGGCCCACTTTTCAAGAATCTTTGGAGGATCCCTAACTAAATCAACCGAGGGAAGCTCTACCACTGTTTCTATAGTGGATTCAAAGATCTTCCCACTAAACATCCGGTTTGAGCACGGAGAGGTGATCAGGGCATTAAAAATGTCAAAACTAGTTAAGGCCCCCGGTCCAGATGGGGTGCCGGTGGATATTTTCACCCATAACATCGAGCTTTGGTCTCCACTTCTCACCCAGGTTCTGACCACGGTAACAACTTCGGGACTTATTGACTCTTGGTCCACATCCATCCTCCTTCCCATTTTCAAAAAGGGCGACCGGAACGATCCGGTTTGCTATAGACCCATCTCCCTTCTGGACTCCCTGGGTAAGGTAGCGGGACGTCTGCTGCTGGAACGTCTCCAGGAGTGGGCAAAAACCAACAACATCTTAACCGACCTCCAATACGGGTTCCAGGAGGGCCATGGGACTGTAGAGCAGGCCCTGAATCTTGCTCTCTTGATTGGGAAGTATGTGAACGCAAAAAAGGGCCACCTATTTCTAGTATATGTAGACCTCAGTGCAGCGTTCAACTGTGTACAGCATTCGAAACTCTGGGCTCTCCTTGAGGAAATGGGCGTCGATCCTGCTCTGATAGTATTTTTGTGCGAACTGTACTCCGATGCAACCGCAAGAGTTAGGTACGGGATCAGCGGAGAACTTACCCCCCCTTTCCAAATTACAAAAGGAGTCAGACAGGGCTGTGTACTGGCTCCCTTCTTGTTCAACCTGTACACCAATGGCTTGGAGGCAGCCATGGTAGAAGGGAGCCACGATCTTCCACAAATTAATCATCGCCCCATACCAACACTGTTATATGCAGACGACTCAGTCATCTTCGCCAGGCCCTGACCCAACTTCAAGTACAGCTTAATAAGTACTGCTCTTATATGGATTCTCTTGGCCTTAAGGTTAACATAAAAAAGACATTCGTAATGCACCTTGGCCCTAAAATAAAAAGCCCTAAACCCATTTTTGTTGATAAAACTAAACTTGAAAGAACCCGCGTCTATCCCTACCTGGGCATCCTGGTGGACGATTCTTTGAGTTGGCGGCAGGCCGTGGCAAGCGAAAAAATGCTCTTCTTGAGAGCCAAGGCAGCCCTAGTTTCTTTCTCAAGGAAACTGGGGAAACCGGCTCCCCCTGAATTACTCACAATATATTACGCAAAATGCCACAGTGTGGCAACATATGGTGCAGGGGTCTGGGGCTACAGTCCGATAAGCCCACTTCAAGTGATTGAGAACGAGTTCGTTAAATATCTGTTGGCCTTACCACACAGTGCCCCAACCTATGCCTCGCTAGCTGAACTAGGCATGGATTTTATCACGGACACCATCCGTTGCCAACCCATGCTTTTGTGGCACCGTATATGGACCAAAGAGGAGTGCCACTTAACGCGTTCCTTAATTTTAGATTGTACAGCCCTTGACAACTGGGAAAAAATACCCTGGCTAGTATACATCAGGAACTTTTTTCGGGATATGGACTGCACCAACTTCTTCAATGATCCACCGAGCACGAGTGACATATAGAGAAAAGATCTCAAAAAGTTATGTTTGTCCCACTTAAGAGCGCTTCGATGTTCAGCAGAGCTCGCGAAACCCACAAACTCACAAGTTATTGCTGTACAGACCCATCTGGGTATCCAACCATACTTGACCTTCCTCTTGAACAACTACGAAAAGTATCTCCTGACAAGGTTTCGTTTTAATTCTGTTTTCCGTCTCGTAACCTTTCCAAACGTCCAAAACTGGTCCCCTATTATTATTTCTTGTCCCTGTGATAATGTTTCCCCCCAATCAACAATACATATTCTTTTTTTCTGTAAATTTTATTCTTTTCCTAGGAAGGTTTGGATTTTGCCCTTACTAAGATTAATCGGCCTAAGAACTTGTCGTCCAGCATATTTATCTTTGCAATGTCTGGAGTCTCCTTTTATAGCGAAGTATGTAGCTAATTTTTTAAAAGCCTGTATCAAATACCGACGTAATCACGAGTATTTCATGTTTTAGCCTATGCTCTTTTTATATTGTCTATAACATGATTGATTTACTCCTTAAAACGTCTTTTAACATTGTATAATTTTAATGTTTTTCTTTGTACTTTTTATGGTTGAAATAACATGTGGCAATCGAATAAAAGTTTATGAAACTGAAACTGAAACAATGTAATAAAAAGACACCCTAAATCATAAGTGGTGCCTAGAGTGCAGTGGCGAATAAGAACTCAGTATGTCCATTTTCAACCAGATTTTTAAAAGAACCTTGAGTCCTTGGTTATGCCCTTTAACTCTGTCCTGGTGCATTATATTGAAGGCCTGTTGGTTGCAACAAATACTCAAGAAGCTTGCAAGACTGATACTAATGCTCTGCTGAAACACTTGGCTGAGAATAGACATAAGGTGTACCCCAATAAGTTACAATACTGTTTGAGACAAGTCCGGCATCTCGAACATCACATTGAGAAATGAGGCAGGAAAGTGTTGCAGGAAAGAATATCGGCGATTCTGCAAATAAAGCCGCCAACAACACAGAAAGAATTCAGGATGTTCTTGGGAATGGTGGGTTACTGTCGCCACTGGATAACCAATTGTTCCCTAGTGGCCAAGCCTGTTCAGAGGCTGACACTCAAGAATGTGTTAGATCCAATACCATGGGATAACGATTGTTTGCTTGCCCTCCTAGAGATGAGAAAAGCCTGCTGTGGCTGAATACAATAATGTGTTTTTGCTTTTCTGCAATGAGAGGGTGGGCTGTGCTCTCAGTGCTTACACAGATGCATGGAAGTCCCTGAAGACATGTTGCTTACTTTTCTGCTACCCTTCTTCAATTAGCTGCATTACTGCCCGGATGTCTCAAATTTGTGGCTGGAGCTGGTGTCAGCATTGAAAGGTGTGAAGGCATTGTTATGGGTCATCTTCAAACAGTGTATGTGCCCCATTCTGTGGAGTTATTGTTGACAAATGCTCACACTCAACATTTGACAAACAGCTGCTTGTCCTGGTATGAGCAAATCATACTTGCAGCTGAGAATGTCATATTAAATCAATGTGCTGTTTTAAGCCCTGCCACATTGTTGCCTCTTCCTGAGAGTGGCAATGATGATGGCAAAATGGAGCAGGACTGTCACGATGTTAATGAACTGTGCACCAAGCCAATACCAGATATAAATGATGAGCCATTGCCTGAATCCGATTTTCATTGTTTGTGGATGGATCATGTTTGCAAGATCATGGAGGAAATTTAGAAGTAGTTAATGGCTCCATGGAGTATTTTATGGACAGGTGGCTGAATTAATTGCTTTTGCTGTGACTCAGATCTGCAATCGCCATTTTCACTGATAGTTAGTATGGGATTGGTGTTGTTCACAATTTCGGACAGTTATGGTCCTTGAGGGAGTTTATGACCTCTTCAAGGTCTCCCATCCGTAACAGAGAACATTTGAGAAAGCTTCTTGAGGCATTGCAAATGCCTGCTTAAGTTGCAGTTGTAAAATGTGCTGCTAATTGTAAGGGGGTGATTAAGTGACAGTCAGCAACAGATATGCTGATGAGGTCACAAAGTATTGTGCTCATAATGCCTGCACTTTTAATGGTGAGTACACTAATGAAGGAACAGATGAGACCAACTAAAACTTTTTGTTAACAACTGCTGATGTGTAGGAGGAGGTCAAGAGGCTTCAATAAAAAGTGTTAGGGGCAGAACAGCATAGTTTGATTAAAGCAGGTTGTGTCAAGAGAGATTGGGATGATAGTTGGGTTTCCGGGGATGGAAGACCTGTGTTGCCTAATGGTCTATTGCCACCAATGGCCAGGCATTATCACAATCATATTCATATAGGAAGAGTTGCCATGATCAATTGTTTAGACAGACCTGGTTTAATCCTATGTTTACATTGATGGCTGGAGCATTGTGTCACAGATGTGTCGTGTGTCAACAAAACAATGTAGCGAACAGAACTGCAGTAACATGAGACACATAGGAAGATCAGGTGATCCCTTGAAGAGGATGCAGTTGGATTTCATTGAAATGCCCATCTGCAATGGTTTGAGATATGTCCTGGTTGTTGTGTGCATCTTTTCACGCTGGGTTAAGGCATACTTGACCAGGAGGAATGATAGTCTCACAGTACCAAAGTTGCTTTTGAGGAAGTTAATACCTAGGTTGGCTTTCCGACTTCTCAGGAATCATACCGGGGAATGCATTTCCACAACAAAATTTTCAGAATGTTGTGTATAACTTATCAAGTTGAACGGAGACTGCATTGTAGCTATAGACCTGAGGCGTCAGGTCTGGTGGAATAGATCAATGGAACATTGAAATCAAGGTTGCAAAGGTATGTGCTTCTATGTCTCTGAAATGGCCTGATGCTTTGCCTCTTGTGTTGACGAGTCTTTGCAGCATACCTGATCAGAGGACAGGAATGTCCCACTTTACATCATGAGTAGAGCTATGAGACTCCCAGTTGTACCTGCAAATGTGCTTGTGAACATTGCAGATGCATGATACTTGATTAATGCAAAGGACTGGCTGACATGGTGTGTTCTGCGTCTCATAAGATTGAAGCTGCCACAGCCCGCCTCCTCAGGAGCAATGCCATGACCTTAATCATGGCAACTGGATCTTGGTGAAGAAAAATGTACAAAAGAGTTCTCTGCAGCCCGCTGGTGTGGTCCTTTCCAGGTGATTCTGGTCACAACTGCTGAGTAGTGTAGAGGTCTCCCCAACTTGGTCCATGGTGCTAACACTCGCTGAGTTCCGTGGCCCCTTGATGATGTAACAGCACCTCTCCCAGAATGCCTGTGGTGGTTGAGAGACCTCGATAGCAGGTTAGTCAAGCTGTGAGGACCAGCATGAGCCTTATGGAGCACTTGTTCAGCCTGAGGGGGTCCTGGGAGTCAATAACTGGACCTGAAGTAAGAGAGCCTTGTCCCATGGTGACGACTGAGTCAGACTCAGACCTTGACAGAGGGCTTCGTACTGAAGAATCACAAGTGACTGCAGGAGAACGTTGTCCGAGAAGGCAGAAGAGAGGAATACTAAATAAGGGAGGAGAAGGTGGGCTCCAGACTATTCCAGAGGACACTGAGGATTCTGATTTGAGTGAAGGAGGAGGTGAAGGGATTGCTCTTAGAAGATCAAAACGAGCTTGAGTACCCTGTCTAAGGTATTAATCCCCTGAATGGACTTACTGTGCCACGAATGACAGAGCGAGAGAGATAGAGAGAGAGAGAGAGAGAGAGAGAGAGAGGGAGAGAGGTATGGGGATACTGAGAAAATAGTGGAGATGGTTTTGAACCTCCTTGAACTGAACATTTTGTTTGAACTATGATTTGAATCTACATTATCATCAAAAGGACTCAAGACATTTTATTCTAGATGTGCCAATCAGTGACTTTGAACCTTGCATTTATTAGGGACATTTATGTAGATTGGTAGGAGAAGAAAGAACAGTACTGAGGCCCGAAGCAGGTGAAGGACCGTATGGTTGTCCTTTACCAGAATACGGAGTGTGACTAAGAAAGACTCACAAAGTTCTTTTACATCATCTTATTGCATATCATTTGGGCTTTGGTTTTGCCATTTGCACAGGTGGAAATCGACAGAGATGGCTCTGCTAAATTCAATCCAATGGTCCGTGTTTTAGGGAAGTAATGGAAGCCAGTCCTAATATTATTAGACATAGGGACATAATAGCAGGCAAACTAATAGCTGTAGTTGTATTACTAATCATTTTGCTTGTAGGATTACATCCATCTACATCTAATTCAGTAGATATTAAGTCTGAAATTATTCCCAAGCCCTAACACCCTAGTGGTAATAGCTTGTATTCATTTGATGAGACAAAGTTACACGTAGATAAATCTAAAGGCGATTATTCTGCAAATGCTTCTTTTAAACTGCCTTATGAGTATATTGACACTATGGATGCCAGGGATTGCTGGATTTTTACACCTTTTCCTGTATCAGCCGTACTCCTCTGACTTATGGTGTTACCTGTAGTATTTTGATGAGCCTTATGTATTGATGGGAACATTTTGAATATTACTTCTTTTACTCAGGATTTTTTTTTCCAGATGTCCCCATACTTTTTTTTTTTTTTTTGGAAAACCTTTATTGATACTTCAACCAGTTACAAGTATGGGCCTACAACCACCAGGGCTGGCCGCTAATCAGTGTCATCGCAGCAAAGCAATTAAAACCAAACTCGGCCTCCCGGGAGGCGAATACAGCATAGCTTACGTTAAAACTGGCAGCAGATCATATTATACGAACACCAGGATACTAAAGGCTCCATTTTATAATATAAAGATAGAAGGATCAGGTGCCATACAATATCACAGAAGTGCATACGGGGCGGGCAAAACAGTAGGAGGTCCACAATTAGTCCGATCTCATTCAAAACAGTGGTGCTAAGGCATACAATTCAGGATCGACAAGCATACAATTACTATTCGCACCAGTTAAGCGCCCGCCCGATGGTACTGAAGTACCGTGAAAGTATAGGCACAGAGGAAAAGTCGACAGTTGACAAAAGAAGAGACCCACTATGCTGACCCGAAAAAGAAAGCAACAAAAGAAAAAGCGAAGAAAGAGAAGAAGAAAAAAAGGCCATAGAAACAAATGGTGAAAACAAAATTCCCCTCCCCAACCCCCCACCCTGCACCCCTGCAGATGACTACGACCTACCCCCCTAGCAGCGTGCCTGTCGCCCCATAAATGAACCCGAAATATAGAAAGAACAAAGGGAAAAAAAGGAAAGAAAGAAGGGACTAAAACCCTGCCCAGAAGGGAGAAATGGAAGAGGGCTATGTCATACGCATTCCCGGACTCTCCCCCCCCCCCCGCCTTCATGAAGAATCCCCCACAATGCTAACACAATCAAGCAGACCACAATAAAACAATACACCAGAGGAGACTTCAAGTCCCGCCCCGGACTCCGTTAACCACATAAAGCAATCCTGTTACCGATAAAACAATAGTGTGAAATCTCAAACAAAAGTCTCAGCCCTGGCCCCGTCGATCAAATTTGCTGATCCCCTCCGATAAGTAGAACCCCACCGTAAAGTAGTCAAAGTTCACACAGAAGTTGTCTGAACATGGTCGATCAGACGAATAAAGGATGGCAAGTCCCAAAGTAGACGCTCGAATCCAACAATGCCTCTCCCCGACTCCAAGACCAGGCACTATCCCGTCCACCATCTTGATGGACCAGCTGGGAGGGGGGTGCGACACAGTCCAACACAGTTCACAATTACGAGCAAAAGTCTCCAAATCGGGAACAGCAGTGAAATATTCCGCCAATTGCAGTTCCAAAGATTCCGACCTTTTAGGTGTATCGCCAATATCCACATAATCGAACCGTTCCACTTCCGTAGGGGCAGGTATAGCTCCAGGCACCGGGTCCAATTGCACCTCTGGGGTAGCTATAGGGAAATGAGCTGTCCACCGGGTCTCGGGCAGCAAGCCAGAGTCCGATCCCGATCCTTTAATTCCATCCGCTGCCGACATCAGATTCCATGCCTGGGTCTCCATAGTCGCCCGAAGTGCCTCAAGGGCTGCCATCACTGACCGCAATGACGGGCCGCACTTAGCCCGCTCCGCCAGGTTCCGCATAGCATCAGGCATGTTGATCCCCACGGAGAGGCGCCTTCCCCGGGGTAAGATTAGGGGGACCAGGAATGAACCTTGAGGGACAGTCGTCAATAAGCGTTAGTGCGTACCAAGTCTCCGACCCAACGGCACAGGCGCTGCGAACGCCAGGCCCCCGGGTCCGGGACCCCCACCACACCACCTCAGGCGTCACTCGTCTCCTCACCTCCAGTACAGTGCCAGGCAGCAGATCGGAAGCAGAGCATTCATAAAGATGTCGGAAGTTCCATGGACCGGACCCTGCCACTCCCTCCAGTCCGCTGTTGTTAAATTAGGACCCTGCTAGACCATCACTTGAGACCCCAGCTTCCAGACTGGGTTAGGCCTCAAATCAAGCCTCAACATTACTCCACTCTACCATGTCGGAAAATTCTCGGGATTGCTCCATCCGTCTGCAGAGTAGTTCATGCACCCGGATATGGGGCGAGAAATCAGGATAGACGACAGGATCTTTGAGCGAAAGACAGAGGTCGGCGGAGCCGGGAAGCTATGCCGCCATCTTGCTTGCTGTCATAGCTCCTCCTCCAGATGTCCCCATACTTGAGCACTTAAATCGTCGGATTGAACTCAATGCTAAGTTTCTTGGAATTATTAAAAGGTTTCTTAAACTCATCATGACAATAGACAATGCATACACTTACAGAGACAAATTGACTTGCCT
Source organism: Lissotriton vulgaris (assembly GCF_964263255.1). NCBI lineage: Eukaryota > Metazoa > Chordata > Amphibia > Caudata > Salamandridae > Lissotriton > Lissotriton vulgaris. The sequence goes on along the minus strand of NW_028255443.1, from coordinate 32,338 downwards.
TCTTACAGAGACTAAAAAGAAATGTATACATTTAGTCGAAGACAGGAAGAGAAGTATCTAGATTAAAAACAGACAAGAACATTAGGAATGAACATAAGTGAACTTAGAAAGAAGGCAGAAATAGAGCATCTAGTGGCAGAAAATCAAGCAACATTGCCTCTAGATTGGAAAAATAAAGGGAAATTGTGTATATTTGTAGAGAGATCTTCATTTGACAATCATTTTGTGGGAAAGGTGAGTGTAACCATATATTTGAAGTTAGGGGAAATTTGAATGTATCTTTGATGGGTGATAATCCTGCTATTCCTGAGTCTACTATATTTGTAGAGGACATGCTTATTTCACGTTGCTCAGAGTCTCGTATGGTACTTGCTACCTAGGTATCGTTTTTCCAAAGATTTCGCATGTGGAACGTGTCAATGGCCCTGTGTGGGAACCAAATTCCATGTCTAAGTGAGGAATAGGTACAGAAGAAGAAGAAGAAGATATTGTGGGTGGTATGATCCCATCTGTTCGGGGATTGAAGAGGAAGAGAACGGACGGAGTGCTAGAGGAGAGTCAGAGTAAATACTATGAGCGACCGCAGAGCCTGTAACCAGGCGAGGTCACCCCCACACACCCCTGCTACTGCCTCACTTGCCTAACCTCTGTTGCCTCGTTTCCTTAGCTGTGCTCCCGTTTTCCCTTCCTTTGCTGCCTTTGTTTCCTTAGCCGTGCCCCCGTTTTCCCTTCCTTTGCTGCCTTCGTTTCCTTAGCTGCACCCCCGTTTTTCCTTCCTTGCTGCCTTCGTTTTTTTCGTTTTTCACAGGGCGACCCAGCCACCGCTGAGGCGCCCTCTGTCCTCCTTTCCGGCCGCTGCCTCCCTGCGACCCCGTCCCCCTCCTGCCCATTCGCCGCCCTGCTCCCGCCACCCAGCTGCTCCACCCTCCCGGCTCCTTCTTAAGGGGACAGCGCAGAGGTGCAGGGAGCGACCGTAGAGCCTGTAACCAGGCGAGGTCGCCCCCATACACCCCTGCTACTGCCTCACTTGCCTAACCTCTGTTGCCTCGTTTCCTTAGCTGTGCCCCTGTTTCCCTTCCTTTGCTGCCTTCGTTTCCTTAGCTGTGCCCCCGTTTTCCCTTCCTTTGCTGCCTTCGTTTTTTCGTTTTTCACAGGGCGACCCAGCCGCCGCTGAGCCTCCCTCAGTCCTCCTTTCCTGCCGCTGCCTCCCTGCGGCCCCGCCCCCCTCCTGCCTATTCGCCGCCCCGCTCCCGCCACCCAGCTGCTCCTCCCTCCCGGCTCCTTCTTATGACGCCCACGCCTACGCGCAGCGGTCAGGTGCAGCGGGCGCGCCGATTGTGCGCCGAAGGCGCGCCAAAGGCAAGCCCGTCTGCGCCTGGACCGCGCCCAGCGCCTGGACACCTGGCCCCCGCCGTTGCAAGACAACCCGACAGACCTACAATGCCGCCGCCCACAACGCACTCAATGCCGGCCGGAACCCCGCCTGCTGCCGGGCCACCCCAAAACGCATCCACGGACCTTTCAGCTGCAAAACCTGCAAGTTCTCCTGCCTCCGAACCTGCACCGCACCCGCCAAGCCAAGCACCAGCAGCAACCACCTCAAGTGCATCCTGCTCAACACCCGCTCCATCCACAGACACGCCGTGAAACTCAGGAACCTCCTCGACACAACATCACCAGACATCGCCTTCCTCACGGAAACCTGGATGAACATCTCCTCAGCCCCCGACATCGCCATCGCCATCCCGGACGGGTACAAGATCATCAGGAGGGACCGCGTCAACCAGACGGGAGGAGGCATCGCCATCGTCCACAAGAACACCATCCGCATCACGACCGACTCTGACGACACCTTCGCCGCCGCCGAGAATCTCCACTTCCAGATACACACCGACCCAAAGACGACCCTCAGAGGCACCCTCGTCTACAGACCCCCGGGACCACGTACACAATTCAGCGAAGACATCACGGACTTCATCAGCCCGCACGCCCTCCCCTCCGCCGACTACATCCTCCTAGGGGACCTCAACTTCCACCTGGAAAACAACAAGCACCGCAACACCGCCGCCCTGCTGGACAACCTCGCCAACCTCGGACTCAATCAACTGGTCAATACCCCCACCCACTACGCTGGCCACACACTTGATCCCGTCTTCTCATCCAGCAAGCACATCACCTTCAGCCACTCCACCGGACTCCACTGGACCGACCACAGCTGCGTCCACTTCAGCTTCAGAAGAACCACGACCCACCACCGCCGCAACAGGTACCTCACAGGAGCTGGAGCAAGATCACCGCCGACCAGCTCACCACCTCCCTCAGCCAGAACCCACCCGCCAGCACAACGGACCCCAACGAAGCAGCCCGCAACTTCACGCAGTGGCTGACCGCCTGCGCCGACGACCTCGCACCACTGAAGAACCCTCCCAGCAGACCCAGAAGCAAGAAGGCCTCCTGGTTCACAGACAAACTCAAGGACTCCAAGAAGACCTGCCGCACCCTCGAGAAAGCCTGGCTCCTCGACCAGACCACCGACAACATGACCGCCCTCAAACACGCCACCCGCAAGCACCACCAGCTTATCCGCACCACCAAGAAGAAATCTCTGAAGGAACGACTGGACAACAACGCCCACGACAGCAAGGAACTCTTCAGCATCGTCAAAGAGTTCTCCAACCCCAGCACCGGCAACAACGGCATCACTCCTTCACAAGATCTCTGCGACTCTCTCGCCTCGTTCTTACACCGCAAGATTGCCGACATCCACAGCAGCTTCAGCGCACCATCCACGCACCCAACCGTCGAATCCACGCCCCCCACCGCCACCCTCCGCACCTGGACCACGGTGACCACCGAAGACACAGCCCGCACAATGAACACCATCCACTCCGGATCTCCAACCGACCCCTGCCCCCACCACGTCTTCAACAAGGCCAACTCCACCATTGCACCCCAACTCCGGAACATCATCAACACCTCCTTCAACAACGCCACCTTCCCGGAGAGCTGGAAGCATGCTGAGCTCAGTGCCCTTCTGAAGAAACCAACAGCGGACCCCACCGACCTCAAGAACTTCCGCCCCATCTCGCTCCTCCCTTTTCCTGCCAAAGTCATTGAGAAGATCGTCAACAGACAGCTTGCCGCCTTCCTCGAGACGAACGGATCCTTCGACCCCTCACAGGCCGGTTTCAAAGCCAACCACAGCACCGAGACCGCCCTCAACGCAGCCACCGACGACATCGGAGCCCTGCTCGACAACGGGGAAACAGCGGCACTCATCCTCCTGGACCTCTCTGCAGCGTTCGACACTGTCTGCCACCGCACCCTAGTTCAACGCCTCAGCAACACCGGCATCCAAGGGAAGGCACTGGAGTGGATCATCTCGTTCCTCGCCGGGAGAACACAGAGAGTCCGCCTCCCCCGTTTCGATCCGGGGCCACCGAAGTCATATGCGGCATACCGCAAGGATCATCACTCAGCCCCACCCTCTTCAACGTCTACATGAGACCTCTTGCAGCCATTGCACGCCAACACAACCTCAACATCATCTCCTACGCAGATGACACCCAGCTGATCCTCTCCCTTAACAGAGACCCCGACACAGCCAGAACCAGCCTTCACAAAGGCATGAAAGACGTCGCCGAGTGGATGAAGAACAGCTGCCTGAAACTGAACTCAGACAAGACGGAAGTCCTCATCCTGGGACCATCGCCCTTCGCCTGGGACGACTCCTGGTGGCCCTCCACCCTGGGCACCACTCCCAAGCCAACAGACCATGCACGCAACCTGGGCTTCATCCTGGACTCCTCCCTCACGATGACCAGACAAGTCAACGCCGTCTCCTCATCTTGCTTTCACACCCTACGCATGCTCAGCAAGATCTTCCGATGGATCCCGACCAAAACCAGGAAGACGGTCACCCAGGCACTCGTCACCAGCCGACTGGACTACGGAAACACCCTCTAAGCCGGAACCACAGCCAAACTACAGAAAAGACTCCAACTCATCCAGAACGCCTCCGCCCGACTCATCCTGGACATCCTGGACATTCCTGTTGTATGACTTTATGCTATGCAATACTCCTGATTTTGGGAAACATCTATAGAACTCTCTACAGTGCTTCACTGGATCTAATTAGGGTTTCCCCAGTTAATGCTACTTAGTTCAGGCTTACTTTATGTAAGTTAGATTTACTCATGTATAGGCAAGAGTACCATAAACTTTACCTTTTTGCTCTTTATTTTTGCTCCTTATTTTCTGCATTGCTGTTACTGAATTCTTGTATGGTTTATGCTGTTGAGACTAAACTTTGTTAGACGATTTGTACTGTCAATCGTGATTCTGCATTTTTACAACATTTTCTTGAGACCTGTATACATCAGTTTGGCTTTGAATTTCTAACAAACCTACATCTGACCCCATTCATCGACTTTCAGCTCCTAACGGTGTAGCTACATGAGCTACACTATAAATTGAACTCTTGGGTGGTGTTAATTACTCTTTATTTCTCAGGCATCTAAAAAGGTCCATCACAGGGAAATTTAGATATGCGGCTCAGTGCCCTGGCATTACTAAAAACAAAATGTAAACATTTTGAACTTTAATCTAGTGACATTAACTTGGGGACAGGAAACATTGAAAGGAGAAAGTTGTCTAAAAATAAACAGAGGCTTCTTCCTTTCTGAAGTTCAAATATTTCTAAAAGTGTGTTCATCCCTGGAATGGAAATAGAATAGATTACCTCTTAATACTGAAGCTTTAACTACGGTCAAAATTAATCAAGGCACATGCGTGAACTTTGTGTAAAGCACACAGACTAGAACCATGTTCACTTTGACTGTTCTTTCTAAAATATTACCTTTTTCAGGCAAATTAAACAGCATTTCACATCAGGAAGTCGGGATATCTGCTCCTGGTAACTTTGTTTACCCCTCAGGCACAGGCTAAAATCCTTGCAGGTTTATTTAGCCTTTCATCCTCCTCAGGTTACCAAAGTGGTACCTTTGAGTTGGGTAAAAATAGTTATAATCATCAATTACATTGGACTACACCAAGGTAACCCTTAGCAAATATTCCTCAACTGTTTAAATGTTTTCATGTGGGGCCTCCAAGCTTGCACTGGGAAGCTCAAAGTCTCTTATGGACATGAGCAGAGTTTTTGGAGCTGCAACTGCTAAACTGTTGAGGAATATGAAACGTGTCAATTCATGACAAGGTCACAATTTGGCTACTATCAGATGCAGAGGTCTGAGTGAGCGAGTCCATGGGCCCGTTTCACAATGGTAAAATTAGACCAAAGTCCAACATAGACCAAAAGTCTAACTTTTCGGTCTTCATGAAGGTAAATTACTGCTAGTAACTTACTACTAGTAACTTTACTAGAAGTAACTTTACTTGTACTAGTTGTAACTGACATTTGTGAATACTGAAAAATTAGACAATTGGTTAAAGTTAGACTTTGGTCTAACTTTACCTGTGTGAATTGGACTTGAAATTTTCAGAAGCAGAACTATTGGTGAAGGAACGAATGCGTTATCCTTGGCAGAGCGGTGCCTGCTTTGAGTAGAGTTATAAAGAGCAAATTCTGTGTGGAATCGAGAGCTTAAAATATGTGTTCTGTATTATTTGGAGATCATTTTGAGTATTATCAAGAGATTAACTTTGGAGGGGTCTGGGTTTTGTCAGGAGTGCTGCTTTGAAAGATTCTTAGCTTTCAGAAGCAGGCCACACAGGACTGGAGTCACAAAGAAATCTGCTGAACTGCGCACAGGAAATTTTGGCTCAGGCATGGCCATAGTTTAACTCAATTTAAGTATTTTGCAATAGTTTTCAATTTTGCATAGGAATTTGGTATTGATCACAGTTTTTGAAGCATAATTCTGAGAAAGTCATGCTAATTTCTCATGTGTTTTTTGGGTTGGTCTATCCCTAATGTACAGTATTGAAATGCAACACCTATGTGCAATGGTACATTTTCTTTATAAATATTTTTTCCACTTGGAAAGTACTTCCTGTACTGTAACTTCTCCCGCACCACTCTTCCAATAAGAGCAAAATAGCAACCAATTCCAGGGTAAAAATGAGTTTGAGATGAATTTGCAATTCCAAGTGTTTATAGATATTAACAAACTTTCAATGTATTTCTGCCTACATTGCATAGTATTACGTGATTCTGGGTTAATATATGGAAGCAAAATGATTTTCAGCAGTAAGGCCACAGTTCCTTGCAGTTTCAAAACCAGCCATTCACTCCTATAAGTCAGATTTACATGTGCAAGTGAGTTTGTGAATGGGGCCCACAATGTTTTGATTAGTCATTTTAAGCGGCCACAATATTGTAGTGTGCTAAGGCTACGAGTTTGATGTATAGTGGTTATATCTACTTATTTTCAGCTTCAGCAGAAGGCTATTTAATCGTGAGCATGCTATCAATGAAAATTCCATATCGCATTGTATTTGGATTCTTGGGAAAATGTGCTTTAACATACACCTCTACATGCCGTTCTCTCTAAAATGTTTGATGGTGCTGACAAAGGGGACAGCACCATTCTTTGAAAGAAAGGAATGGCTAGCTCTAGATTTACAAGTTCCAATTTCAAGCGTTAAATATACTTGTGATGTTGATCGTGTGGGAGGCTGCGGACCAGTGCCGTGACTCACTGGCCTGTAATAAACAAAATGAGTGCAGATGCCGCTATCTATGCAAAAGACAACTATTTTGTCAAAACATACGGATAAGACAATATGTTTGAGAGTTTTAGTCTGATTCATTTATTTATTTCTTATTTTTGAATTTTTTGACTCTTATTTGAGTGTATGATTTAACAGATTTTTGTGAAAATATTAAAAACTGGTGTACACAACATACAATGTAACATTCAATGTATCAAAAACAATTCTCCTATTTACAGAAATTTACATTCTCCTGTACATTCATCCACATTCATTCATCAATCGTACCAATACAGACAACACAAAGAAACATCAATAGTGCTATAAATGCTAGAATCACAGTATTCTCAACAGAAAGCCAATAAATGTTTAGTAACATATATATACACAATTTTCAATTTGTATTCAATTGTTAATTTTGTGATTTTGGCTTCTAACATAAAGTCATGAGGTCTACGCGTTTCGAACTCGTATTATTTGCGAGTTCTCATCAGGACCAATATCTGTAATGGAAGCACAAAGGGAAACTCAAGACAGAAGTAATTGAATTTTGTCGTAAATTGAGATTAAAATCATTTTTTGCAGGGAATATCTACCAGCCATCTCTAGAAACAACAGGACTGCGAAACAAATCATCCTTTTGCCCGCCAACTAATAAAGTCTATAAAGAAATACACACATTTGAACGTACTTTGTTATCTGCAGTAACCCAAATGTAAGATAAAAAGAAATGGATTAAATATAACATTTCAAAAGCGGAGTCAACAGCTTTATCCAATTTAAAAGCAGACACTTCGGTCGTAATCAAACAGGCCGATAAAGGTGGGTCAATCGTCATCTGGGATAAGGAATTATACATACAAGAGGTACGCAGACAATTAAGTGATGAGACGTGCTATCGCAAAATCAACAAAGATCCAACAGCTGAATTGAAGAATGAATTATTTGCCCTACTAGATGCGAGTTTCGAACAAGGATTCCTTGGCAAAAAAGAGTTTGAATTTCTCAAAACCAAACATCCAAGAACTCCCATACTATATGTATTGCCCAAAATACATAAAAATGAAACAACTCCTGGCCGCCCAATAGTTTCGGGTTGTGGATCCCTACTGGAACCAATTTCCAAGTTCGTCGATTTTTTCCTTAAGCCTTTTCTCCATCAGATCAAATCATATATACAAGACACAACTGATTTTATCAACAAACTTTCAGTTATTGATTTTGACAAAAATGTTCATCTAATGGTTACGATGGACATTAATTCTTTATATACTCAAATACCCCAAGATGAAGGCATTAATGTCCTGGAACTATTTCTTGAGGAACGTGAAAGACCGCATAAAGTACCAACTGTATTTATAAAAAAACTTGCAGAATTTGCATTAAAGAAAAATTACTTCAATTTCAATGGAGAGTTCTTCTTTCAAGTAGGAGGAGTGGCCATGGGTTGCCCTTTTGCCCCGGAATTGGTTGTGCTGTTCATGGCGAAATATGAGGATACATTCGTCTATAACAACAATCCCTTCGCACAATGGATAACACAGTGGTATCGGTTTATAGACAACATCTTTTTTGTGTGGAGTGGGTCAGAGGAAAATCTAAAAAACTTCCATGAATGGATAAATAACAGAATGCCCACAATCAAATTCAGCATGGAATACTCCAGAGACAAAATGCCATTTTTGGATGTTGAGGTTTATCCTTCAAATGGAGGGTTAATAACAACGCTGTACAAAAAAACAACTGATCGGAATAAATCCCTACATTTCAGAAGCAACCATCCGCGCAGCCTCAAGGAAAATCTTCCATATGGGCAATATCTAAGGATACGATGGAATTGTACAGAAAAAGAAGAATATTTACGACATGCAGAAATCCTCCCTTCCAACCTCAAACAACGAGGATACCCCAAAAAATTACTCAAAAAATCGTTAACCCCTTCCATGCTCATGACGAGCTCAGCTTGTCATGAGGCACAGTGGAGCTGTGCTGATGACGAGCTGAGCTCGTCATGAACAATGGAGTTCTCCATAAATCAGCACAGGAAGGGAAAATGCACAGCAGCGATGTGGTTAAAAAGAGCTTGGTGGACACCAAGAGAAAGTCTATTGGAAAGAAGATCCAAAAAAGAGACTGAAAGAATGGTATTTGTATCTACCTTTTGCCCTAATTCTAATGCTTTGAAAAAACTGGTCAAACAAAATTGGCATCTGTTAAGTAAGTTGGACCCATCCTTTGAAAAGGAACCTCTTTTCGCATTCAAGAAAAATCACAGCATCGCTAATCAACTAATAAGAGCAGCACTTCCTGAAGTCCAGAAACCTGACCTACGCACGATGTTGTGCCTACCGCCAATCCAAGGCCACCACAGATGTGGCACTTGTTCATGTTGTGATTCAACACAAGAAGGTAAAGTTTTTATACACAATCAAACGTATTGGAAACATGAGGCGTTTTCAAATTGTAAAACCCGTTATGTGGTGTATGGGATCATATGCCCATGTAACCTTCTGTACATCGGTAAGACAAATCAAGAGGTGCGTCTAAGAATCCAGCAACACAAATCGAGAATAAAAAACAATGTTGCCAATGCACCTTTGGTCAACCATTGGAAAGAAAAAAATCATAAGGAATCAGAAATCTCATGGACAGTAATTTCGAAAGTGGAAAATGACGCAAGAGGTGGAGATTTGGATGCGAAACTCATAAGAAGAGAAGCTATGCTTATAGTCAAGTACAATACAGCATTGACAGGACTGAATGAACTATCAGAAATGTTCAAATTATGATATCTTCCAGCAATAGGGCTAATGTACTAAGAAGTTGTTCCATCTGACCCCTTTTTTTTGGATCAACACTGCTATCCCCACTCACCCCCACGTTGAACACTCACACAATTGATCAAGCCTGGTCATATAGATTGAGACATGCATTGTCGATTCTGAAAGAACACATGAGTTTAAATACACAATTAATTCGCCACCTTAATCGCGTATCAAACAAGTCCATGAACAGCACAAACCACGGCATTCCTTTATAGGCTGCAATAATTTCTGGTGCACTCCAAATAATGCGGTCAAGCAACCCCACGAACAATCGATAAATGAATTGGGAAATAGTTGAAAGAACAGTGGTCAAGTGCGGACTACAATTCCCAGGGCTCTAGTTGGGGCAGTCAAACTTATGTTAATTTTATTAATTTTATCAGTTCCAAGCAATTTGGATGTAAACCGGTAAGTTACAATCATTCTAATACTGCACCAATAGAATAAGCCAGCTCCCGGCTTTTTCTAATAAAGATCTAAAAATTCACCGAAATATATTGTTAGGACCCGTAGCGCTTAGGGGGATTCTAGGCCTTCAAGCTTTGTGCCAAGTGTGTGGTAATGTGCTTTTTTCCTACCAGGGACTACATGTCCCAGAATGCCTTGAGGCGGGATATGGAATCCCTGCCTCCTTTGCACCAATCAGCTGCTGCCTGGGAGGTTCATATGTCTCCTCCCTCTTCTTGGCGGTGCTTGGTTTTCGTTCCTGGATTCCTGCCTGGTGCCGACCCGAGTCTCCTCTGGTTCTGTTCCTGAGTTCCCCGTGATCTGAAGTCGTGTGTCTCACCTTTTCCCCCTCCCGGTGAAGTCTCTCCTCGAGACCGCGTGGGCTCACGCGGTCTCTTTCAAGATCCGCCACGGAGTTTGTTTCAAGTCTCCTGCATGTTCTTTTTCCCGACGTGGAGATTGGAGTTACCCCGCCTCCTCCCTAAACGGCTCACAGGTGTGCCGCATAGACTCACTGCCTGGTGTCGTCAGTTTCTCTTCGGCTCCTCGGTGCCTCCGCACCGCCTCGCTGCAATTTTCAGAAAATAACTCTCTGCCTTTGTTTTGCGGACATTTCTCCGCGTAGTTCGTTTGATGCCCAGAGACCCTCCGCGAAGTTAGCGAGTTGGTTTGTCTCTCGGGGAACATTGTTACAAGCATTTATTGACCGGTGTATTTTTTGCCTACACAGAGAGGATCAACTTGTACCTACCGTTATTTATTACTGGATATACCGAATTAGGAAGTGACTCAAGACTATTATTGAACCCACGGAATTCGTATCCTTTTTTGTTTTGGAGAGACCAACGTATGCACCCATCTTTTGGTTCGTAATTACCTTTTCTTTCCTGGAAACCTTTTTGGGTTCTCTGCACTCCAAGGGCAGGTAGGAGCATTGCAGCACACTTGGTACATACACCTATTGTCTCCTTAGTTTGAATGTCCTTTTTGTTAATTTGCTAAGACCTTGTTGTATGTGTTGTTTTCTCTCTCCTCTGCAGGTTACTGCGTACGCTGTGCATATCCTTCCCAAGTGCCCTATCTTCTATTCAGGAGACCTATGGGTTTTGGTCTCTCTCTTTTCTAGCGACCACTCAAACCTATGTGTGTTTCTAATTCACTGGGTGCGTGGTGTCGTTTATAACAGAGAGAGACACTGTCTACACTTCTGAGGAAGCTGGTCTCTGCCTGGAACCCGTTGGGAGCCCGACATATATAAGACAATTGGGAACATAATACCTCCTAAAAATCAAACTTCTGAAAGATCAATTGGTGAATCGATATAACCAATACAACCAAAGCAAGTGCTCAGTGATTTTCCCTCAAATATCGGAACTTCACAGGACTTCACTTCCCATGATCCTATGCGGACCAGGAAGTGAATGCAAAGAAGAACGCATTTCGCAGTTGGTTGACAAATGACTCCATAGCCGCAACGGGCTCCGTCTCAACGAAGTAAGCATTTTTTCAAACTGATGCACATCCAGTGCGAACCACGCTGTGACAAGTCCGTGGATTAGCAGTTTGTAACCGCGCGTCCCCCGCTTATGTTCCCACAGAATCATACTCGGAAACCCGGCGGCCTTGCACACAACGCGCCTGACTCCCTGTCTCAGGTAAGCGTAGTGGCAGCTGCAAATATACCCTTTAAACCAGGTTCTTTTTGTAGACGTAGACAATAATGGGCATTTCCTTTACATTTTAGAACATTGAGAGTCAGGCAGTCATAATCGAGACCACATAATTATACAAGTAAGTGAGTTTGAACGATCATGGGTTTGAGTGGGAGAAAAAACTGTTGAAGAACAAACAAGTTGCTGATCATGGCTTTTTTGTATTTTTAGCTGATTGACTTCGTTGGCATTTTCATTTAACTCTGATGTATGCGAGGTAGGTGTTAAAACTTTGAGTTTTGGGGACAGGCAGCGTAGAGGCAGTTACCATAAAACTCTAAAAGCTTCCCTTTGTGCTTCCATTACAGATATTGGTCCTGATGAGAACTCGCAAATAATACGAGTTTGAAACGCGTAGACCTCATGACTTTATGTTAGAAGCCAAAATCACAAAATTAACAATTGAATACAAATTGAAAATTGTGTATATATATGTTACTAAACATTTATTGGCTTTCTGTTGAGAATACTGTGATTCTAGCATTTATAGCACTAATGATGTTTCTTTGTGTTGTCTGTATTGGTACGATTGATGAATGAATGTGGATGAATGTACAGGAGAATGTAAATTTCTGTAAATAGGAGAATTGTTTTTGATACATTGAATGTTACATTGTATGTTGTGTACACCAGTTTTTAATACTTTCACAAAAATCTGTTAAATCATACACTCAAATAAGAGTCAAAAAATTCAAAAATAAGAAAGAAATAAATGCATCAGACTAAAACTCTCAAACATATTGTCTTATCCGTATGTTTTGACAAAATAGTTGTCTTTTGCATAGATAGCGGCATCTGCACTCATTTTGTTTATTACAAGCTTGTGGCAAGCTATGCCGTTGGGAGCCCAGACCGAGTGGTTGTGTTTCGAGTGACTCACTGGCCAGCACCGTCCCAAAAAATAGTTTCACCGACTTAAACTATGGACCATATGTACGACGAAGTGGCGGATCATATAGTTAGCCTCCTGGGCTTAACAACATGCTCCGCCACTTCGGAAATGCAGGGCTGCACCATATTGACAAGAATGTGGTGCAGCCTTGCGTTTCCCCCAGCGATTGTGCTAAGTTTCACAACTTAGCGGCACCGTAAGCACCATTGCACTCAGGGTGTCTGTGTGCAGGGGAAGATTGGTTATGTATAGGAAGGTGTCCCTTCCTGAACATAAAAAATCCTACCATGCCATTTTGTAACTTTCATGTGTGCTGCTTCATGCAGCACACATGTAAGTTACAAAATGGCATTCTTAAAAAGGTTTGTTTATGTACAGCAAGGGACACCTTCCTGTATATAAACAAACCATGGCATTTTGCTTTTTCCATGTGTGCTACACAAGGCAGCACACATTGACAAAGCAAAAACAAGGAGAAATCATGCATTTCTCCTTATTTCGCCACCTTAAGACCAGGGTTTTCCTGGTCTTAATTTTGGTGCTGCCTCCTCTGTACACCACCTTTGTACATAGAGGGCAGCATCAAATACAATGGGTGTTATCGTGGAACGCCCACCACAACACGTACTGCACGCCCCTTTCACGCTAAACATAGCGTGAAAGGGTGCCTTATGTACAAGGCAGCTTTAAGCCACGTTACACAAAGGCACACAGACATGCACACAATGACAGCATTCACGGCATTCACCGCGAGGACCCAACGCAGTCAGACGTCCGTCTAGATACGCCTGAGCAATCGCCAAGGCAACCCAGACCCGTAAAATCTTCCCACTGGCTGGTGTAGAAGAATTCACAATAAAAGATGCAGTGCACCAACAGCACTACATGTGCTTGTCGGCTGACAAGCACCATCAGCAGTAGAGGACCAGATGATTCATACACCAAACAAGAAGGCTGTCAAAAACTCTCTTTCCAGCCCTGATGAAGACCCTTTCTAGATGCACATAAATCCGCGCATCGCCACTAGGGTCGAAACGTCGATGAACTTTTGCTATACATCCGACTGCACAAAGTCCCAATGAACTAAAGAAACAATTTAACCCCTTGAGACTATTGTGGTTTATAGTGGATATTTTGAATATGTTTCATCTCTATGTATATATGTTGTATCACCTGTATCACTCAGTCGCAAATCACGATCTATGCCCTGTGTGTATTCACAGTATATGTTTTTTGTACATTGGACAGCATTCCTAATGCTTTGCCGAATTAATATCTATGAGACAGTTGAATTCTAAAGATTTACTTTCTTTTCATTGGGGTCAGTGTTAATTTATTGGTTTAATTTGTATATATCCTTCATGGGATATATGAGTACATCAATGTAGTAAGTACTATGTTCCTCACTCAGTCAGGCTGTGTGTTCCTGGGGAAGTCCCTTTATTGCCATGTGCTTCTGTTCTTTCTCTTTCAACAACCTGAGAGTCCTTCAAAGGACGCAAGAAACTACTAACAGTCTGGACGTTACATGTGCCATGGGTTCGAATGTGCAACAAACATACCTGGTATGCACTCAATCCCGCCGCAGAAGAGTGAGCCCTATGATCTTCGGCACACAAACACATGTGGGACCGCCTGCCTCTGCTTCTATGCCGTGTATCAAGGATCTGATGAACCCTCCCGGGGTGCTGAATACTTATGGTAAATGACTAAAGAGTGGTCTGGAGTGTCAGAGCCAGCCTACCCTGCACCCCCCCCTCCAAAGCACTGCACCTGGATCCCATGACTGCTGACAGCTGCTCGGTTCCCTGCCTGATACCCCGGGGGCACCTCGCCAAGTGTGGCATGGGTGAGCGCAGTGAACAAGCGGCAGGAAAGCATATCATGCCTGCAGTACTAAAAACGTATTAAAGAAAGTAGCTTAAAGACTTAAAAAGATGTACTGTGTAACAACCAAAGTAAAAGGGCCAGTAGCCATGGGAGGCTACAAATGAAGACAAGGCTGTACTAATGAGGGACTAACAAGCCTATTAAGGAATTAGAAGCCAGCATTTAGGAAGGACAAAGATACAAGCCAAGTCAATGAAAAATATGGGAGGAGAGTGGGTGAGGCTTCTCTTCCATACTCCACTACAGCAGTCTCACAGAGCAGCGCATGCGTGCTGACTCAGGCTCGACCTAAAAATTAGGGTTTGAACTACATCAGAAAAACGCAGAATTAAAGAAAAGCAATACAAATATATCAAGAAAAACAGGGGCTAAAGGGAAGAAATTCAAGTACTATATTAGAAGTAAATACAAAGATACAAAAAATTGAGAAGTGAAACGATTGAGATGTAACCAAAAGTTACGGGAAATAAGGTACCGTCATTACCTTTGATTTTTAATACATTGCTAACTTTAAGGTATTGAACCATTTTCTTGGAGAAGTTTCAAGTTTCAAGTTTATCAGATTTTGTTTATTTATAATGTTTGATATATCAATTCCATGTCAGAATCCCTTTCAGAGGGCCACAGGTCATGCAGGGGTACCTAGGCCCAACCACCGGCGTTAAGGCCTTTTAATCTTGGTGTCCCCGGGCCTGACCTTCCATGGACTCTGAGCAACTGGACAAAGTATTCCTTCTGCACTTGACTCTGAGTGTATGTGTGGTCCAAGCAGCCCAGGGCTCCCTGGGGCAGGAGGAGAGGGAGGTGGATCCAAGTTAGTGAACATGGGCCCACAAGTCAACAAGTGCAATATGTGCGCAGCTGCAGTAAATAAATCTTTGTCCAGCTAAATATTTGCTTTAATAAAAAAGAGAAGTATAATACTTCTACAGTAAATAAATCTTTGTCCAGCTAAATATTTGCTTTAATAAAAAAGAGAAGTATAATACTTCTACTGCTAACTAACACAAAGGAAGAATACAACATTCATAAACAATTACACAGTCCCTTTGAGGTTGGTGCTCTGGTGCTTCTTTTGTTGGTTTCCCATCCCACTCACTCCTCTCGCTCTAGTGATCATGGTTATTCTCTATTCAATATTGGCAACATCCATAGTATGCCTCATATTATTATTCAAAGTCTCAGGAGTCCTCTTTAATTCTAAGCTAAAGTCAATAGTGTTCCAGCCCTGCAGTGCTAATTTAGCAGCAAGTTTCCTGGGGCCGAGAGGTATGAGATCGGCCTTAACCACACTGGCAGTATGAAGCATCTGGACTTCCTCAGTGTGTTCCATTCTCTGCCACTCGCAGTGGCTGCAGCCAATTTCATGTGATTCAACCACATGTGGCCCAGGCAGCTGCACTCAGCGTTCACAGAGTCTCTCACTCACGGTCACACTCCTGAAGAAACCGAAAACTTTTAACAGCTCCTTGTGCAGGTAAGTGTCTGATTTATTTACCAGTGGAGGTTGCGATAATCCTGTCTTGGGTACGCAGGTGCTCACACAGCATCCTCACTTCTCTGGTGTGGGGTGGCGGATCAGGTCACAGTTCTTGGTGCTCCTGGTGATACCCTCTGGCATATGGTCACTGTATCTCATGTTGCAAGATCTTCTGCCCGACCAGCACACCAAAGTCTTGGATGGAGGCACTTCATGGCATAAGGAGTCACCCTCCCCAATAGCACAAGGTTGCTGCCTTTCCCTTGTTGCTGCCTTTTTCATGGCGGCCTCCAACCCAATCTGCGCTGCTTGGTTCATTGCTAAATTCAGGGCAGCCCTGTCCTATGATATGGGGGTCGTCAACTTTGTCCTGCACAGGTGCAATGACCTGATCAGTGCACAGCCATTTCCCCACACCTCGCAAAGAGAGTCCACTTGACATGGCTCCCCACTAGACCTTGCTCCCTTCAATGCTATCTTGTTCACAATGCACATTGATCTTGGCAAGCAGGCAGGTACTGGTGCTCGAGGCTCCAGGACAAGTGGTCTTGGTTTCTCTGGGTGATGTCCCTCACCCAACTAGTAGACAAGCAGGCCTTAGCCCCCAGTCCTGGCCACAAGCAGAAGTCTTGCAGAGCTTCCCCTCTGCACACTGCTCATCTGGCTGTGAAGACCCCTTCTTATAGTCCATTTCCAGACACCAAATGTGATTTAGGGACTGACTCTTTTAAATTTTATGTTGGGGGTTCTGCTTTTTTGAAGTGTCCATTCCTATGCCCCCTCTACCTCTTCAAAAGCAGTCTGGTGCAGTAGGAGTTACTCAAAAACTGATAGTCCTGCAACACATCTAAGAGCGACCCTTGACCCTTCTAGGCAGGTCGCTCCCCCACACACATAGCTCCACCTGTGTGCACTGCCCTCAGCCCCAGCTGCCGCTGCTGAGAAAGTTCGAGGCCCTCCTCCACCCACAGGCCACCCCTGGTGGCCAGTGGTAGGCCATAGGTAGGTTTTGTCCTGCTGTTATTGTACTGCTTCCCATTTCATTTCTTATAACTGTATTGCCTTATTTGTTACTGTTCTTCCTCCTTGCTCCCCGTTTTATTCTGTGCCCGTGCCCCGTGGCCCTCTGTGTCCTCTGTAACTGCATTGCCTCATCTGTCTCCTCCGTAATTGTATTGCTGTACTGCTTCCCATTTTGTTTCTGTAACTGTATTGCCTTATTTGCTACTGTATCTTCCTCCTTGTTCCCGTTTTACTCTGTGCCCTGTGCCCCTTTTCTTCTGTTCTCGCCACTTCTGCCCCTGTTTTCCCGCTGCTGTGTCCCCTGCAGCCCCGCCCCCCGATGGCCCATTTGTCCGCTCCCTCCTCCCAGGTGCCTCCTCCCTCCCACCTCCCCTTCTTATGGCAGCTGCGCACAGCGGGCACACTGCTGGCGTACGTCCGCGACTAGACCACGCCGAGCGCCAGAACCCCTGGCCCCCAGATGCATTCTTCTCAACACCCGCTCCGTGTGCAAACACGCTGTTGAACTCTGGGACCTATTCGACTCAACCTCCCCAGATGTCGCCCTCCTGACGGAGACCTGGCTAAAACCCTCCTCGGCACCCGACATCGCCATAGCCTTCCCGGACGGCTACAAGATCTCCCACAGGGACCGGGCCAATGGAGTAGGAGGAGGAATCGCTATCGTCCACAGGAACACGCTCAGAGTCTCGACCAAAGCCGACGACACCCTCAGCACCGATTAACATCTACACTTCCAGATCCACACCGATCCCAACATCACCCTCAGAGGAACCCCCATCTACAGAACCCCCTTACCCCTGACACAGTTCAGAGACTCCATCTCAGACTTCGTCAGCACGCACGCCCTCGCCTCCATGGACTACATCCTCCTCGGGGACCTGAACTTCCACCTCGAGAACAACAACAATACCAACTCCACCACCCTGATCGGCAACTTCGCCAACCTCGGACTCAGTTAACTCTTCACAACACCCACCCACTCCGACGGCCACACACTCGACCCCATCTTCTCCACAAGCTCCCACGTCTCCTTCAACCACACCACCGAATTCCACTGGACCGACATCAGCTGCATCCACTTCACCTTCCGGAAACCCGCCATGCACCACCGTACCCAACAGATCCCTCGCCACTGCTGGAGCAAATTCACCAAAGACCAGCTAAACTCCACCCTCGCCTGAAGTCCACTCGCTGACCCCACCGACCCCGACACCGACAACCTCAAACAGTGGATTGACGACTGCGCCAATACCCTCGCCCGCTTAAGAAACCCTACAACAGCCACACCAGCAAGAAAGCCAGCTGGTTCACTGAAGACCTCCAGGCCTCCAAGCTAACCTGCCGAAAGCTTGAGAAGAAATGGCACCGGGAACGAGCACCTGACAGCTAAGCATCCCACAAGATCGCCACCCGCAGACACCATCACCTCATCAGAGCCGCCAAAGGGCCTCCTTCAAAGACCGCCTAGACAACAATGCGCACAACAGCAAAGAGCTCTTCAACATCGTGAAGGAACTCTCTAACCCCAGCTCCAACACCAATGACATCCCGCCCTCGCAAGACCTGGGCGACACACTTGCCACCTTCTTCCATCGCAAGATCGCAGACATACAGGAAAGCTTCAACGCCACCACTGTCCCAACAACCACTGAGACTCCCACCCCCACATCCACCTTCCGCACCAACCACCTGCTCTCCTGGACCAACATAGACGACGACACCATCAAAACCATGAACACCATACACTCCGGATCTCCTTCAGACCCATGCCCACACCACATATTCAACAAAGCCAGCACCACCATTGCACCCCCTCTCCAGAAAGCCATCAACATCTCCTTCGAGACTGGAACCTTCCCGGAGAGCTAGAAGCACTCCGAGATCAATGTCTTAATCAAGAAACCCAAGGCGGACCCCAAGAACTTCCGGCCCATCTTCCTGCTCCCGTTCCCGGTGAAGGTCATCGAGAAGACCGTCAACAAACAACTGACCCGCTACCTCGAGGAGAACAGCATCCTGGACTCATCCCAGTCCGGATTCCGCAGCAACCACAGCACCGAAACTGCCCTCATTGTCACCACCAATGACATCAGGGCCCTGCTTGACAACGGAGAAACCATGGCCCTCATCCTACTGGACCTGTCATCCGCCTTCGACACGGTCTGCTACTGCACATCACGCACACGTCTCCACGATGCCGGGATCCAAGAGAAGGCCCTGGACTGGACCACCTCCTTCCTCTCCAACAGAACACAGAGCGTTTACCTCCCCAACTTCCGCTCCAAAGCGACTGAGATTATCTGCGGCGTACCCCAGGGCTCATCCTTCAGCCCAACGCTGTTTAACATCTACATGACACCGCTCGCCCACGTCGCCCGACTGCACGACCTCAACATCATCTCTTGCGCCGATGACACCCAGCTGATCCTCTCCCTCACCAAGGACCCCGACGCTGCCAAAACCAACCTCCACAAAGAAATGAAAGCCGTCGCCGAGTGGATGAAGAACAGCCGACTGAAGCTGAACTCAGCCAAGATGGAAGTCCTCATCCTTGGATCCACCCCTTGGCCTGGGATGGCTCTTGGTGGCCAACCGCACTGGGAATAGCTCCATCACCCACCAACCACGCACTCAACCTAGGGGTCATCCTCGACTCCACCCTCTCCATGACAAAGCAGGTCAACGCCATCTCCTCCTGCTGCTTCAACACCCTCTGTATGCTGCACAAGATCTACAAGTGGATATCCACCAAAATGAGAAGAACGGTCACCCAGGCCCTCGTCAGCAGCAGGCTGGACTATGGAAACGCCCCCTACGCAGGAGCACCGGACAAACTCCTGAAACGACTTCCAGGCACCCAGAACGCCTCTGCATGCCTGATCCTCGACATCCGCCGCCGCAGCCACATCACACCCCACCTGAGAGACCTGCCCGTCAACAGGAGGATAACCTTCAAGCACCTCACCCACACACACAAGGCACTCCACAACACCAGACAAGCGTACCTCAACAGATGGCTCAGCTTCTACACCCCCACCTGCCAGCTTCGCTCCGCTGACCTCACACTCGCCACAGTCCCCCAGATCCGAAGAGCGACCTCTGGCGGCAGATCATTCTCCCACCTCACCGCCAAGACCTGGAACACCCTCCCCACTACCTATGCCAGACCCAAGACCTGCTGACCTTCAGAAGGCTCCTCAAGACCTGGCACATTGAGCAATAGCATCATCCCCCCCCCAGCACCTTCGGACCCTCACAGGTAAGTAGTGCACTTTACAAATGTTCTGATTGATTGATTGATTGAGCTGCCAGCTACAGTGTTATGTGCATCAAAGAATTAACCCAGGGGCCCCAGCCCTACTCTTTATGATTTTCTCATCAGCCCCATCTACTTCCAGAGATGTTTCCAGGCCCCTCCTTGAGACCACTCACGGAATCAATGAGTATCCTTTGAAGTGTACAGGAGAAGCCTGGCTCTCCCCTCTCTAGTGAGTCCCACCCAGCTTGTAGGGATGCAGAAATACACAAATATGTCAGAGGGAATCTCTCTACCTCCTCTCCATGTTTCACCATGCAGGCCTGGGTTTCTCAAAATGGAACCCAGGTCTCACCATGCATTGTACCATCCACAGGCACACATACACCAAGTGCATGTATCCAGTATACACACACTGCACAGCTCTATGTCCTTTACCACGCAGCACTGTTTCTCCATGTATTGTATCATTCACAGGCCCACATACAGCCAGCATAAGCATTCAACATGCACACACTACAGCACTACATCCTTCATGTATTGTACTACTCACAGGCACCCATACACCTAATACATGCATTTAACTTGTACACACTGTACAGTACTGCATGATCCTTGCACTGCACCCTTCACAGGCACAAATTCACCCAGGGCAGAGATTACTGTGGCAAAACTATTCTTCTCAATAGCTGCTTAGGTATGCTTCCTGCATCAGGATATCTTAGTAATAAAGGCTACCAGATGCTCTCTACCTTTGTCATCCAGTTGGGCTAACACTGCCCCAACTCCTTTGTCAGTGGCATCCATCTGTTCAATAAAAGACTTCCTGTAGTCTGCTGTTTTCAGCACTGGTTCAGTGCATAGTGCCTTTTTTCAGTTCCTCAAATGCTTTACAACACTCTGTAGTCCATGTCACTTTCCAGGGCTGCATCTTAGAGATCAAAGCTGTCAATGGGGCTTCTATACTCTCATAGTTCACCACAACGTTTCTGTTATACCCAGTGAGGCTTAAAAATTTCCTCACTTCAGTCTGGCTAATAGGGACTTCCCAATTGGGCACATCTTTGCTTCACTACTTCTGGCCCAAGGGAGACTATAGACGACTGCTCCACCTGGCACCCAGCTCCCTTGATGGTCAGTTTTACCTCCTGTATCCTAGTTCCAGGTGTCTCAGGTGGTCCTGCTACGAATTGCTGATTACCGCAATATTATCCAGGTAAGCACACAGAACTCTTCTAGCCCTGAAAGAAAATGGAGTCAAGGCAATCTACCAATATCCACTGGTCAGATCGAAGGAACTCAAATACTTTGCAGGACCTAACCAATCCACAAGCTCACCTGATCTTGCAAATGGGTGTGCATTTCTTTTTAGTTACCTCATTGTGGGCTTGATAGTCCATGCAGAACCGCAAGTCGGTAGACTCTTGCTTTGAAATCTCTCAATGACTACCAGGTCCAGCATATTGGTAACTTCTGCCTTAATGAATCGCTGAACCCGGTCAGACATTCTATACTTCCAGCCCATCACTGGCAGACTTTTGCCTGTTTCTATAGCATGCACACAAACTAAGCATGGGCGAATTTTGCGAATTCGCGATCCGCAAATTTGCGAATTTGCAAATTCGCAATCCACAAAATTCGCGAATTTGTGCGAATTTGCGGATTTTTGTTTTTTTGCTTGTTCGCGGGGTTTTTTGTGTGTTCGCGGGGATTTTTGCGTCTTCGCGAGCCTCTTGCATAGCGAAGTTACCCATGCAGTCGTTTATGGGAGAGGGGGAGAGAGAGATAGATAGATAGATAGATAGATAGAAAGAGAGAGAAAGAGAGGGAAAGAGAGAGGGAGAGAGAGAACGAGAGAAAGAAAGAGAGGTCGGATCTCTGAAGGGCCAGATTCCTGAGTTGCCCCTACAGAACATACAGCTTTTTATTTTTAGCAAAATGCATATGAAAATTGTGCTGTAAAGGTCTCTTTTAGTTTAACCCCTCCTGACAACTCAAAATGGGTGTATTTGCCATCCTCTCCCTTCTTCCTGTTTTTTACATCTGTAAGTGCTTCCTGATGAGGTTTAATTCCTTGGACAGGTGCCTAGTTGCCTACTTGTAACTATTCTCTGACCCTGCTTCAAGGGTCAGAGCAGGGTCAGAGAATAGTTGCAAGTAGGCAACAAGGCGCCAGGAAGCAATTAGCAGCAGGTGTCTAAGTTGAAGTTAATTTGTTCGTAACCCTTTTGTAAAAGGTTACAAAGAAATTAGGTTCAACTTTTGCACCTGCTGCTGTAACCCTTGCTTGGCTGAAAATTCGTCCCCGCTTATTCACGGATTTTACCGCGATTTCTTGAGATTCGCGGATCGCGAAATCGCGGAAAATCCGCAAATTCGCCCGCGAAACGGATTTTACGCCCACCCTTAACACAAACAGATGTCAACCCTGGAGTCAGCAAGAACAGGATGGCAATCCGTCCCAACACTTCTCTACATTCCTTCTACTGCTCAGGTGTTAACTGAGAGGCTAACTGAAACACTTTCACAGTGCCATCCTTTATGTACTTCCTCTGCCTCAGCCATGACATTCACTGTGTAATCACTCCGGAGGTAAGGCTTCAGCCTGTTCACATGGAGCTACCTCTTAGGCTCCCTTATAGCACTTGTGTCCACCCAAAAGGGTTACCTCAGAAATCTGCTGAACTACCCTGTACGGCCCACACCATTTGTCCTCCAAAGCCCTTGGCACAAATAGTCTTTACCACCAACATCTCCTGAACTTCCTGATACCCATTCAGCATAGATTTCTGTTATCATTCCTTCTTTCAGCGCTTGGCTGGCCTGAAGGATTTACATTGCCTGATTCAGGTGTTGAGCCACCAACTTCCTGACGCCAATCACACAGTTCACCACACTCATCTGTAGAAATTCTGAGGTTCTTTCCAACTCTTCCCTGACTAAGGTGAATGTACCCTGTACTGGGTGTCCATGCAGAGGCTCAAAGGGTCTGAACTTTACCACATTCTATGGAGTATTTTGATTGGCAAATAAGAGACATGGTAGGAGAACTCAATTCCTCCACTGAGGACACCATCCGCCTGATGAACTCCATCCACTCAGGATCCCCCACAGATCCATGTCCTCACCACATCTTCAACAAAGCAGACTCCGTCATAGCACCGCACCTCCGAGACGTCATCAACTGCTCCTTCAACTCCGCCACCTGCTTATATGGAACAGCTACAACTGGTAGAGGCACTAACAGTGCTTTAATCCTCCCTGCTGTCTTACCACTCAGCTGGCAAGTGGTATAAGTTCTGCCAATCCTCTCTGTATCTTTGTGCATCCCTGGCCAGTAGATTGGACGGTCCAAACATGTCCTGGCTTTTTCTAATCCCTAAGTGTCCTACTAATGGCACTTCATATGCCAGTGACAACAGGAAAATCCTATGCACTTATGGAGCCACTAGTCACTTGCTAGTTTCTGGCTCATGATTTACCAGCTTACTATAACGTAGGCCACCCTCCCAGCTCCATTCCCTTTCCCCTGGCTATCAGACCTATACCTTGGTCCAGGGAGCGTCTTTGCAGGATTAAGGTACTTTCTCTTAACCATATTGTGGAAGGCTCCGGTATCCCTCAGGGTAGGCACGTTCTTGCGTTTGATAATAACTTCATGAAAAAACCCTATCATGTTTGGATGAATCTGCTTCAGAGAATCTGGATCCCTCTCTCAAATTTCCATAGCTACTAGTTTGATTGCACTCGGGCCTTTCAAGAAGTCCCTTCAGTCATGTATAACGTGCTTGCTACCCCAGGTTTTGCTGGGTCAGGATCTTTGACTGGACAAATGTCCCATCTGGTGGCACTTGAAGCAAGTCACCATCTTGGATTTGGAAAAACTTCCTGTTCTCCCCATTCATTAGGCTCCTTCCCAGAGACACCCTTACCATTCCCATATTTCTTGTGCTGTCCTCGAGTTCGACAAGAATTACCCTGGCCCTTACACTCCGATCCGGAACCAGTCCATGGAGAGTTCTTCTCCCCCTTTGGCTTACAACCATGCTGATCTAGCCCTTTGTGAACCCTGTTAGCTAACCATTTGTCAGCCAACACTGCACATTTCTCTCGGTCAAATCAAACAAGTATTGCCTAAGTGGGGTAGAGCACTCCACCTTGAGTTGCTCCATCACCATCCAATGGTTAAGGGACTGAAAGTCCATGGCCAGCATCCCCCTTACCCACTCATTCCAATAATGCAATACACCATGAAGCCAAGTTTAAAACAGAACACAATCTGCGCGCTTGCTGTTCTGGAATCTCCGAAAATATTGAGCTGGTTTCAGCCCAAACTGCCTAATCAAAGCTTCCTTCATTCGCTCACAGACAGACCATCTGGTCTGTCACAAGCATTCTCTCAAGCAGTTACCTTAGACAGCTCATTTAGGGCCTGCACCTTACTAGCGATTTCAAAGTTCACAAACTGTTCTAAAATATCCTGATCTCCATATGCACATGTACACGATCTTTAGGAACCTTGGTTACAACCTGGCATGAACTATATGAAGAGATACTTATCACAGATGGTGTTGCCTTTGCTGCCATCGTAAGTTTCTCTTTATCAAGAGCTATCCTTTCCCTTTCAAACTTTCTTTTTGTTTTCCATCTGTATCTACTCCTACTCTCACAGTTTTTTCTCTCTGTTTATTCTCACTCTCTCGCAGTTACTCTTCCTGGGCCCATTCCTCCTGCCTCTACCACCTCCTTTTCTCTTGTTCCTGATGAGCTAGACTTTCTCATCTTCCTGAGACTTAGCTTTATAACATGCCAACTGCAAGTCCAGGGTCTCTGCTATACTTAACCCACCCAAGGGATTTACTCCTGGAATTATTGACAGTGGTACACTAGAAATTAGTGGCACACCTGTGGTATTCTGAAAACTAAGGGTGGTGAGTGTCTCGGTGAAGCTCTGGAAATGCATTAGCGGACACATTCTGTATGTGTCTGAGATACATCTGTCGTAAACAGATTCTAGAGCCTGATTCCACAGCACTCTCATTCTGTGTTCCTAATATGGTTCCCTCCCCAGAGTCAACTACAGCTTTATCCCTTTCACACAATGTCTCAAACTGGGCCCTAATGAAATCAGCAAGAACATTTCTGTCCATACTCCTGGGAATCCTCCACCCTCTGTTCCTACATAAATCCTTCATCTGATCTATGGACATGGTGCTGAGGTCAATTCCAACCCTGTGTTTTCCATTATCTATGTGTGTCCCCTTTGTGCATAGAATAAACTGGACTTATTTTACTACTAACCCATCATGCCTGACAGTTTGTAGGACAATCGTGGACAATGTATCAACCAGTACAATGGCATCATACAACAAACGTTGAAATCCACCTTCCCCTCCACCCCCACCCGCACTCCCATTCCAAGCTGCTATGCTCAAGGCAGTCAATTTGCTGCAATCACTCTAAGTAAACCTCTCACTCTGTGGCCCCGCCACACACTGTGCCATGTAATCATGTGGCTGAAACCTCCCCCTCAGCCCACACCCTCCGGTACTATGCTGTTGTCTGCCTGTGTGTTGGAGACCTGCTTAGCTGTATCCAGGTGTGCCCTCAAAGGTCTCCATATGTCTTTAGGGAGGGATGTCGGTGGCATAAGACTAGCATACAACTCCACGTTAGTGTTGCAGTACACTGAGCTAGCAAGCCAATCTCGTAGTTTGGGGGCGGTCTTCCTACCCCAGTGCACAGCCACCTCTCTTTTCGCCAGCAATAGTCCCAGGGACGCCAACCTCTTTACTTTGTTGGGAATTTGGACTGTGTAACCCAGGAGGGCAATTTCAGGAAGGGGGACCAGTTGTATCCCAATAATATTCCCGAGTGTCTCATGAACTGCTGCCCAATAAGTCTGTAAATGAGGACAAGGCCAAGCCAAATGCAGATAGGCAGCATGTGGGGTTGCGCATTTCAAACAGTTGTGTGACTTAGTAGCATCAAGCCTGTGGGCCTGTGGTCCATGGTTGGAGTAAAATAGGCCTCGGCTGAGAAATTTGAAATGTAATAACTTATGGCGGCTGTTAAGCGAGACGTCCCTGGTGCCCATACAACACTTCTCCCATTGGTCGTCTGTGATCGCCCCCGTATCTGCCTCCCAGTCCTGCCTAATCTTAGAGTCATCCACAGGGAGCATTCGAGCACAGGTTTTGTACATTATAGAAATTAGGCGTGCGCCACTTGTGCTCTCCAGCACCAAACCAAGCGGGGGGAACGAATCAGGTTCAACCGGGCATGAGGGGAACGCCGCACGCAGTGCGGATTTCACTCTGCCCATTAAGAAGCGGGTCATAAAACTACAGTCAGAGAATCTATCGTCTTTATCTATGGAAAAAATATGAACCCCGGGACAGATCGCGCACCTTCACTATATCTGCTGCTGCCAACGTGCTATGAACAATTCTCCCACCTGTGAGTGGGAACCATCTGGTATTGGGTAGCGGTAGGGCGGAGGAGTACAGAGATGTAGCATCCGTACGGTTTCTCAGTTTGTCTCAAGCCCAAGCAGTAGTTGACACTGTCTAGATGTCCCGCCTATCCCGCGGGAAACCACCCAGTAGCACCTCACTCAATTTGTACGCGAGAACAAGGTCTGCTCTGGTCTTAAAAACGGGATACGGGCGTCAGGGTGGAACCCAGCGTGTGCATAGCGGCATTGCGCTATTAAGTAGTATATTTGGAGGTCTGGAATGTTGAAACCCCCTCTGTCGTATGGCAGAGTCAATATGGACCAGCACTCGCGGGGCCATTTACCACCCCACACCAGTCAGATCATGAGTGTCCGTAGAGTGCGAAAAAAGCTGTCGGCCCGGGGCTCAGGGATATTATTAAAAAGATATAAGAATGTCTTTTTAGTATGGCTACTCTGCCCGCTAGCGACAAGGGCAGTCTCAGCCAGCGGTCCACCTGTTCTTCTAGTTTTTGAAAGATCTGTCCATAGTTTAAACATATGATCTGAGTGGTGTCCAGGTAGATGTGGATGCCAAGGTGTTTCACTGAATCTTGGCACCATTCAAGCGGAAATTCGCAATCCCATTGGACTGTGCTCACCATGAGCGGGAATATGATGGACTTGTGCCAATTAATGCCCAGCCCCGAGAACCTACCAAAACGGATAATTTCACAAATTAGAGGAGCCAGATTTAAGTGGGGCTGTCAGACATACAGGATGCTATTGTCCACGTACAGGGAAGCGAAAAGTGGGCCCGTTTTAAATTGCAACCCCCTATGGAGATGGCGCTCTTGAAAATGCCTGACTAGTGGGACCATTGCTAGAATGAACTGCAGGGGGGACAGGGGGCATACCTGTCTAGTCCCACAGAATAAGCGAAATGGCCTAGACAGAGTGCCATTCAAGCAGAGTTGTGCCGAGGGACCGCTGTACAGTAAGGAGACGGTTGCGATGAACCAAAAGAAGACCCCTGTCCTGCATCACCTCCATCAGGAACGGCCACTCCAGAGAGTCAAATGCCTTTTCAGCATCAAGTAACACCGCTGCCGCAGGCACCTCAGGTTGTATTCTGTGCAGCACAGTGAAAAGTGTTCGGAGGTTCAAGGATGTGGAGCGTTCGGGGACAAAGCCAGACTGCATTGGAGAGATGACGTACTCCATCAACTGTGAAAGCTTTTTGGCGAGTGCTTTCGCCAGTATTTTGTAGTTCCAGTTCAATAAGGAAAGCGGCCGGTAGGAGCCGCATTGCCTGTGGTCTTTGCTTGGCTTCGGAAGAAGGATAATCAAAGCTTCACACATAGTGGGTGGGAGTCTTTGCTTTTCCAATGCCTCTTCATGCACCTCAATTAACTGGGGGGCCAAAATATCCTTGAACTCTTTATAAAAGTCCCTGGTGAAACCATCTAATCCTGGGGCAGTAGATCCTCGCAGGTTGTCTATGGCCAGAATGACATCGGCGATGCATATTGGTTCCGCCATTAAGTCTAGCATGTATTTCTCTAAGAACACCAATGCGATTTCATCTAGGTATGCAGTCTGGGCCGTTCAGTTGGGGTCTGCTTTGGATTTGTAAAGTGTAGTGTAATAATCTAAAAATTCATCCCGGATAGCCACCGTGGAAGTGAGAGTGGTAGCGGCGGCAGAGTGCAACTTGGTGATTTAATTTTTACTGTACGGTGGTCTCAGCATTTGCACCAGGACCCTGCCGGGCCGCTCGCCCTCCCCATATTGTCTTGCCGTGTGGTATTTCTCCATGTGTAGAATCTCGCGATACGCTACATCCCTGTACTCGGTCAGTAGAGCAGGTCTTGCAGCCTTAGCCGTTGCGTCAGGAAGGGTCGCAGTCTTGAAGGAATGTTAATCAGCCTGTTTTACCAGAATACAACCTTAATATATTGGTTAAGTGAAAGGAGAACCGCATAGTAGTTATAAAAATATGTATTTATTATTATAACACACCTTAAAAACCTCACAGTATCTGCTACACACAGATAAACACAAAGCACACAATACTGTAGCACAGAAACAATTGTAAGTAGCACTAATACACAGTGGGCTCCATGGGGAGACCAAATCATACACTAAAATAATGGTAGAAGACTCACAACTCGAGTCAAGACAGTGTCTAGAGGGTGTAGAATCGCTGGGACCCCAAGGAAACACCCAAGGTGAGTAAGTAGGGACCCCACGGAGGACAGGTGCTGTGTGAGAACACGGCCGCGTGCTACATACAATTCATTGGGACCCTTCCCAGTGGATTACGAAGAAACCCTTTAGAACAAAGAAGGTTGGAGAGCCACCCCAACGTGGATACCGAAGTACCAGATTTGTCTATCCCAGGGAAGCCGGGTGCATAAGGTCGAAGTGGCGTTGGAAACCGCCGTCGTTCTCAATGGGAGTCTTCAGAGAAATGCCACTGCTGGAAAGAAAAAAAGTATATGGTACACATGTACCCACGGCATAGGTACCCCAGAGGCCTCCCATGGTCTGAAGCATGTACTATGCCACCCAACGCAGACAAAAAAGCAGGTCCTGGGAGCTGCCAACCAGACTTAAGGACAGGCTCTGAGAAAGTAGTGGAGACTATGGCATGCTCGGAGCTCTCCCACATCAGGGTGAGTGCAGTTCAAAATCACATCAGTACAAATTACCAGAACTTTTGAGGCCAGTGTGAGTAAAAGGCACACTCTGGTGGTTCGATGCACCATCAGGAGCAAAACACCGAACCCCTATCCAAATTGGCCTACTGGGGCTGGAGGCAACAGCATTTGTGTGGCCCAGCATTGGGGCCTGCCCAGTGGCCCCAAGGCCAGAAGGCAAGGAAACAATTCCCAATGTTTCACGGTCCCTGCCTGGAACCCCCGGGAGTCCATGGACATGCGGGTTCCCAATGGGGGACCTCCTGGGCCTGGGAGCAAGCCGTGCCCCCTTCCTCAGACTTGCTATAAATCCCGGGAGTCTTGTGGATCGATGCAATTATTTCTTTAGAGGAGCTCATGGGGAGGGCCAGAACAAAGGGGAAATTGTGGTATGTTTCACTTACTCCCCATACATGTGTCCATGAGGAGCAAAGAAAATACTACTATGTCAGTTCCCACATGTGCAGAGGAGGGTAGGAGAAGAAAAGAAGAAGCCGGCTCCAAGGCTAGCTTCCCACTGCAGGGTGCTGGGAGTGGGGAGAGGCAGAGACCGTGAGGAATGTGAGACTTCCTCATGTCCCCGATAAGAGTGCTGCGGTGCCCACTTGTGGTTGACCACCCTGTGCAAAATGAAAAGACCTCCAGGCGCATTTAGAAAATGTAAAAAGAAAAAATCAGATACAACTCCTGTTCACTACAAGAGGAGTGATGGTGAATCACTGAGTAGTGAAAGCTTGCCCAATATGCCCTAGCACTGGCCTGGTTCTCCATGAAGAATGACAGTGACACCCCCAGGAGAGTTGTAGTTACACTTAAGGGGGGGGCATCTAGGAGAGCAGCAGCCCACCCCAGCAGGAGGAGATTCAAAATGGAGATTCACAATATCTTAGTTTTGGGGTGCCCTAAGTCTCCCAGGTGTACAGAAGGGTGACATAGGGAGACATTTTCCACTGAAGCTACCCCTGCTGGATGTGGGATTTTTAGTTTCATAGTTCTACAGTGAAGTGACATTTACTTCTAGGTTCAGTGGCTACTTTGTTGAAGATTTGAAAGATGAAGTGAGACTCATTCACTTCATAACATTAACACCTTTACTGATATTACCAGGATTAAATGTGAATAATTTCACATTTTAATGAATGTCCTTGAAGGGTGACACTGTTCTACATCACTTTAATATTAATTGCTTTCTCTTTATTTTGACCATATAATTCTGCCTTTAATTATTGTGGAGGCAACATGATAGAGCCAGGAGGCCTACCATTTATTCACTGATCTTCTATGTTGTTTTAGCCTTATACTTCGCGCATACTGTTGAAAGTGCCTCAAGGTACATTTAGGGGGTTTACCTAACCTGTGGGAACTTTCTTTAGTTTGCACTCCCATGCAGTTATAAGGTATTTGAAGGGTGCCACCAAAGGCATTTCCATCTGTTATTCTGTATTAATGTCTGTAAATGTGTTCATATAATTTAAAAGAAGTACTTTGCCTTTTTAGAAGAAAAAGGATTGATTGGACACCGATTCATTAAGTATTGTTTGCTGCGTTGTTGGCTTACGGTACAAAAGGGGGTGGTGATGGACGGAGCATCTGAATCAATCAAACACTCACACCCAGTCAAAAGATCTGGGTTTAATCCATCACCGTTCTTTAGTCCACTCTGCCACCCCAGTTCAGACATGGCTATATGCAAATCAGTCTGACCCTGTGCATCATGGGAACAGTCCAGCCCGAACTGCCAAGCCATGTCTTCCCTGGACCGGAAACAAGCTTCCGAGGACTGGTTTCTGGCATTCCAGCCGTCTTCAGCCCGGCTTGCTTGAATCCAGTGGCAAAGTGAGCAAGGGACTCACGTCTGAGCATACCCTGCCACACTTATGGCGACCAAAAGCGGTACAAAAGGGGGTGGTGATGGACGGAGCATCTGAATCAATCAAACACTCACACCCAGTCAAAAGATCTGGGTTTAATCTATCACCATTCTTTAGCCCACTCTGCCACCCCAGTTCAGACATGGCTATATGCAAATCAGTCTTACTCTGTGCCTCATGGGAACAGTCCAGCCCGAACTGCCAAGCCATGTCTTCCCTGGACCGGAAACAAGCTTCCGAGGACCGGTTTCTGGCATTCCAGCCGTCTTCAGCCCGGCTTGCTTGAATCCAGTGGCAAAGTGAGCAAGGGACTCACATCTGAGCATACCCTGCCACACTTATGGCGGCCAAAAGCGGTACAAAAGGGGGTGGTGATGGTCGGAGCATCTGAATCAATCAAACACTCACACCCAGTCAAAAGATCTGGGTTTAATCCATCACCGTTCTTTAGCCCACTCTGCCACCCCAGTTCAGGCATGGCTATATGCAAATCAGTCTGACCCTGTACCTCATGGGAACAGTCCAGCCCGAACTGCCAAGCCATGTCTTCCCTGGACCGGAAACAAGCTTCTGAGGACCGGTTTCTGGCATTCCAGCCGTCTTCAACCCGGCTTGCTTGAATCCAGTGGCAAAGTGAGCAAGGGACTCACGTCTGAGCATACCCTGCCACACTTACAGCAGCTCCCCTGGTTTAGCCTTGCAGTGCTCTGTCTCACTAGCCTGAGAATCGAGTGCTAAAAAGGGGTACTTGGCTCATAGTTAAGAGCTTCACAGTACGGAGGCCCCACGACACCAGTAGGAAAATACCCCAGTTGTTAGAATTGGGCCTCGGTACCCCCTGCTTGCCTTCCGACCCTCCACCAATACCCCTAACTGTCTCCTCTCAGAGAGCAATAGAAAACTGCAATATATAATAAATCCAAAATCCTTACTGCTCTCATGTATTTTTAGCAAGCCCACCCAGTGCATGTGTAGTTCGTTATGTGGGTTTCATTAACATAATTTACACGCTTCTAGATGTAGAGACTATGGGCCCGATTCACAGAATGAACTTAAGACTCAATCCTAAACTTACTACTATTTTGGTATTCACAGAATGCACTTACTACTTTTGGCATTCAGGCTATGC